>NC_040913.2:1536251-1783778 GCF_004126475.2 Phyllostomus discolor | reverse complement strand
GGCAGCTGGGGGGACAGGCGGGGGCTGGGGGAATGGGCAGGGGGCTGGAGGGACAGGTGGGGGAGAGGGGGGGACAGGCGGGGGGCTGGCCCGGCCTCCCGACCTGCCCAGCCTCAGCGCCCGGGTCGGGGAGCAGGGTTGGCAGGGCTGCTGATTATGACCCCACACAGGTGAGCCTCGGGCTGGCAGGAGCCTTCCAGGTGAGGCCTTCCCACCCAGCGGCCGCCCTGGGCACTTCATGCCTCCCTTCCCACTCTGCTGAGTGGGGGTGAGGGGGAGCTGGGGGCAGGGGGTGGCACAGATACCCCGGGTGAGCTCTGCAAGCAGGGCTAGCTGCCGCTCCTTCACCGGGGGTGTGGCTTGGCTTCTCGCTGGACTCACGTGGGAATTAAAGGTGTAAAATGTTCTCTTGGGTCCTGTTTTGGATCCTAAACCAGTTTCTCCCGGACAGTATTCCTACTTCCTGCTCATCTTCGCAAAGATACATCATTTTTGAGGGACACAACTAGAAAACAAAAAGCAAAACCAGCCACAGGAGAGCCGCTTTCCTGAAACACGGAGGAAATACCAGATACCTGGTGAATCTATCTAGCAGGACAGTCATGCCGTGCTGGTGTTGGGAACGGAAAGATGAATGAGATGCCCCTCCTTTCAGGGGTTTCTGAGTACATGGAAAAATCCAATAATTGCTCTTCCTTTTTATTTTAAGATTTTTTTTAAAAAAAGAATGAAGCCCTGGCTGGTGTAGCTCAGGGGACTGAGTGACGACCTACGAACCAAAGGGTCGCCGGTTCGATTCCCAGTCAGGGCACATGCCTGGGTTGTGGGCCAGGTCCCCCGCAGCGGGTGCTGGAGAGGCAACCACACGTTGATGTTTCTCTCCCTCTCTTCCTCCCTCCCCTTCTCTCTAAAAATAAATAAATAATTTGTTTTTAATTTAAAAAGCTCTCATTAAAAAAAAAAGAAATACAGCCATGCTTGTTCTCCCATCTTTTCCTACCTCCTTTAGAGGGCATGCGACAAATTTCAAATCTGAGAATAATAGCAATGAGTGACAAGTGCGTTTCCACAGCCGAGCACAGTCCCAAGCTCACCGTCTAGGTCCCGGCATCAGGCGCTCGTGCTAATCGCAGAGCGAGCGCTCCAGGTTGCGCGCAGCTGTTGGAGCTGCCGCACTCAGTGACTCGAGAGTCTTTGGAGCCACAGCGGGGTGTGGCCGTGCCGCACTGAATGTGCGGACGCTCCCGGCCCGCACCCTGCGCCGTGTTCACCGTGTGCCCTCTGAAGGCCCCTGCGGTGGACAGGGCGCCACTGGCTAACGGCCGCCGGGCCAGAGCTGCGCACAGACCCGAGATCCCCAGCCGAGTGTCACCGGGTCAGGCCCCGAGAACACTCTGTGTGTCCGGGGCAGGGGACGCGGCGCCCCCGTGAGGCCGGGGCGGGGAGAGCTCCTGCTCACACGTGGGTGAAGCGCGGGGCCGGGGGGGGGGGGGGGGGGGGGGGGAGCAGAGCTGACCCGGGGCACAACGGCAGCCCCGAGAAGAGCCCCGTGGGGGCCAGTCCCGCCCGGGGCCTGACCACACAGCTCCCCGAGGTGGCTGACCGCCCCACGCGGTTCTCCAGCGCTCTCGGCCACCGCCGTCCGCCCCTCCCGCCGCTCGGCACCGACTTTCACCGGAACGGCTGCGCTCCCCCTGCCCCGCTGCCCGAACGCCACGTGTTGCAGGTCTGCGGGCAGCGGGCAGCGGGCGACGTCATGCCGCTCCCGTGCACCGTGGATGCACTCGCCCGTGGAGGGCCCTCGGAGAGTGGACGCCTTCCCTTTCAGAGCGAAGCGTTGTGTTCACGCCCACGGGACGCCTCCCAGCGGGCGGGTGGGCGAGCCCTGGGAGCTGGTCCCCGCCTCCTGGGCCCCCTGCCGGCGGCGCGGCTCCCGCACGCGTCTCCCTCCGCCAGGGGGTTGCGCCTTCTGGCCGACTCTCCGGTGTCCTCTCCTCCGTGCAATCGTGGGAGGTCGATGGATCCGACGCACCTTGACGCCCCCGCTTCTTTGCTTTGAGCAGACGTTCAGGCTTTCTTCTTAGCTCCCCGGACCACTCGTGTCCTCCTGCCTCCGCTGCAGCACCCGCCTGTCGCTGCGCACGGGACGCGCCCCTCCGCCGAGTCTCCCTTCTCTCCTTGCTCGCAGGCTGGTGCTCTGCCGGTCTGTTTGCACGACAGGGAGTCGCGGGGCTGTTGCTGGGGTTTTGTCTGTCTCGTCCTCCAGTCTTTGTGCTACCGCGCCCCCGGCCCCCAGGGGTGTCCTGTGGCTCTCGGTGGGTCCAAAAGCCTTCAGGTCTGTGGCTGCCGTTCAGTCTACAAACCACCGGATCTAGGGTTCGTGCCCTGCCGGCGTCACTTACTGCCCTTTTGACTTGGGCTCATTTCTGTGTTTGTAGAGAGAGGGGGAGGGAGAAAGGAAGGGAGAGAAACATGGACGGGTTGCCTCTCGCACGCTCTCCTCCGACTAGGCCTGAACCTGCAACCCAGGCACGTGCCCTGACCGGGAATCGAACTGGCGACCTTTCATTTTGCGGGACGACACCCAACCCACCGAGCCGCACCTGTCAGGGCTGGGCTCGAGTGTGTGATTAACTGTTCAGCGCTGTTGTGAGAATTTACGGGGGTAAAGCAGGTGATAGCAGGGAGCCCACGTCCACGGGAGATGAGGACTTCCAGGAAGGCCCGCTGTGCTGAGTGAACTTCTTTGCACCTCATGAGATGCGTCCCCTGATCGGAGTCCCCGACACTAAGGGTGCCCTCGCATAACCCAGAACGCCAGAACACAGCCATCCACTGTGCTGGAACGCAAATCGGCCCAGCTTCTCCGGAGAGCAATGTCCCCACGGGGGCCGACCAGTGAAGGACGCACCAGCTCTCTGTCCCAGCCAGTCCAACCTGGGGGACGTGTGCTAAGGAAATAGTCAGTCTGCACGCAGATGCGGCCCTGAGGGTCCTCACCGAAGCCTTGTAGTGAACCCTGGAGACCCCCGGGAACAAACGGACCCCCGTGGGGAATGACTGAGAAGATGGCGGTACGTCCACATGAGGACTCGCGCTGTCGAAATGGAAGTGTGACCGCATCACTGACCCGCCGCCAGCCTAAAGCCCGTCAGTGGCTCTGGGCGGAGAGATGAACCACGGCTCTGCCTGGACACCATGCCAACCCGCCTCCCCCGTGGGTGTCTCCTACCAGGCTCCTCCGCCCCGGACAGATCTCAGAGGGGCTGGGTGGGGGGTGGCTGATGTAACCCTTCGTTGTGTTCTCAGTACCCAGCCCGACGCCTGGTGCATTGGGGGTGCTGAATAACCACTTGTGGAATGAGTGCGTGAGTGCGTGTGTGAGTGAGTGCCACACTAAGAAGGCTGCAAGGTGTGCTGTGGGCTTCCCTGAAAGAACACATGCGGGAAAACAAGACCATTGGACTCTGAGAAAAGAAAACCCAGGCCACAGTTCCTCAACAGGAGCGGCAGGAGATTAGGGTGCAGCTGAGAAACGAGGGGAGCCCACACACCGGCCGTGCCGGGGACCACAGGGCAGGGGGTGGTGTGACGCCCCGCAGGAGGCAAAACCGACGGAAGTTAGCCGTTCACTGGACTGGGGTGGCCGCCTGGTGGGCGAGGAGCACCCCCTGGGGGATGCACCCAGCTTTCTGGTTGTAACCGGCTCCACCTCCAAGGCGTCACGTGCAGCCCGACCACTGTCTCCTCCCAGAGGCTCCGTGAACGCCGACACTCAACACACCCAACCCTGAACTCGTGCCCCGCCCCGACCCCACCAAGCATGTGACCCTTCCCTCCCCTCCCTCCCCTCTCCTCTCCTCCCCTCCTCTCCTCTCTCCTCCCCTCTCCACTCCCCCTCCCACCACAGCACCAGGTGAAACTGCCGGATCCTGTGGGTTGATTCGGCCTTCCGGACGTTTCCTCAGTCCATCCCTCCTCTCCCTGTCTGCTGCCAGAGCCCACTTCGACTGTCCCTCTGTCGCTCCAAACCAGCGCGCCAGCCCCTCGCTGCCCGGCCAGTGGCCCGGCGTGGCCGTGCCCGACCACGCTCCCCTCCGCCGGCAGAGTCGCCCTTTAACAGCTCACATCTGGGCACCTCACTCCCTGCAGAGACCCCTCGGAGGCCCATTCATTGTTTGGCTCGGCACTCGAGGCCCCCGTGACGTCCAGAACGGCCCCACTTCCTGCCGCCTGGACTAGGACCTTGATGCCCGAGCAGACACGGGGCACCTGAGCCCGGGCGAAGACAGGCGTGTGCCCAGGTGGTGTCAAAGCCACAGCAGTGCCTCACCTGTTGGTGATCTGTGGCCCTGGCTCGGGGTCCCCGGAGAGCCCGTGTGGCCAGCTGTCTGGTGCCTGGTCCCGGCTCAGGGGGCCCTCTGGCCGGAGGACCGCATCGGAGGGAAACGGCTGTGATTCCAGAACTTTGGGCTCGAAAAACCCAGTTTTCACCTGGCTTTTCGGTGCCGCTGGACCCGAGTAGAGGAACACAGGCTTTCGCAAGAGCTGAGGGCACAGCCCGGCACCGAGTGCCCTGGGCAGCCCCGGCTGCAGCCGCCCCAACGGGCAGGAAGGCAGTGGACATCACGGCGCAGCCGGCTGACCGTGCTGTGGGACAGTAATGCCCACTGATTTCACTCGCAAACATGTTTAGGGCTCCTGTGGCCCATGGGGGGCTGTTCCCGTGGGTGTCGGTACAGAGCACCCGAGCTCAGGGAGGGGGGCCAGCCAACAGGAGACCTGCCTGGGACCCAAGTGGGGGCGCCCCCCATTCAGGGCCCGACCTCGCCCTGCTGCTGCTCGCGGACCGGGGAGACCCCTCAGACCCAGAGCTCTGCAGCAGCCTTGCTGCCCGGCTGGAGGAAGCGGGGGGCGGGGGGGGGGGTTGGGAGTGAAGGGAGCCCCGGCTGGCCTGAGTCTCCCGGACCGCTGGGAGCAGTGCTGCGGGAGCAGGAGGGGGTCTCCTCGGGGGAGGGGCTCACACCGGAGTGGTGAGGCTGCGTCAGCAGGATGCCCGCTGCCCTGTGCGCTGCAGGCTCTGCATGTTCACGGTGCCCCTGTACATGTGTGTACACACAGCAAGCGTTCATGCATGCACGCATGCACAGGTGCATGCACACAGCGTGCACACTTTGCACGCACATATACAGCATGTGTGTGTGGTACATGTGTGTACACATGCACCGCACATGTGGCACGCAGAGCATCATCGTACACACATGCACACATGTGTGGACTACACATACACACGGCACACATGCACACACAGAGCATACAGTCATATGCACATCACAGACAAAGGTCTACACACGTGCACGCACTACCACCCACACATCTACACACATACACACACCTGCACACACACACCATGTCACTCCATGGTCACTCCACAGGGACCTGGTCACAACGCCCCGCCCCCACACCCACCCGGGAAGCAGGGTGGCAACCCCCACAGGCAGGGGCAGGCGCTGCAGCTCCCAGCCCTTCGAGCTCAGTGTCGCCCGCCCGGGGGCTTCAGAGCAAAAACCCCGCCCCCGTCCCTCACAGCCCCCGGCTCACGCAGGTTCATGGTGCGTGGCTGGATTCAGGACCCAGGGAGCAGCAAACGGCCCGCAGCCTCCTGTCGCCCGGCTTTGGTTTCCTCCAAATGGGCCCCCCCCCCCCCCCCCCCCACGGGGGCAGAGGCTGCTCCTGTCCTGAGGGCCCACCTGCCTGGACACGGCTCCCCAGCGTCCGGACTGGTGCGGGCACGTGGGGGTGAAGGCAGAGGGCGCCCGGAGGCCGGTCTGGGTTTAGGGCCACATGGAGCCGCGGCGACCCTGGACGTGATGGTGGACAGCCCGCGTGGTGCTGGGTGCGGGGGGTGGGGGGGTGGGGGGGGAGGAGCCCCTGGGGAGGAAGCAGGTTACAGCCTCAGTGTCACCAGCCCAGTTTATGTGCCCGTTGTTGCTGGAGCAGACCGGCAGAGCTGGGCCCTGGGGGGCGGTCAGAGGCCGAGACCCCGGCCCCTCTGTCGCCTGGAAATGCCCTGTCCACGCGGCAGTGGTGGAGCGGAGTCGGCCAACCCTGACTGTGCCTGGCAGGAGTGACCGTGGGCCCGGGGCACCACCCCCTGCTGCGAGGGGCTGGGTGGCTGCCCCCCGGGCTCCAGTTGAGAGGGGCCCCTGGGGGCTCCCGTCAGTGGGCACCAGAGAGACCTGAGGCTCTGCAGGGGACACGGGCCCTCCCGGCGGGCCTGCTGCCCAGGCTGGCTGGCCTTCACCCTCCCTTAGCAAAGACCCCTGGGCGGGTTGGAGACTCGGTTACCATGGCGACAGCGGCTTCCTCCGTCCCCCTCTCCCACCGGGCTGCCCGCTGTGGGTGTGCACGGCAGACACGGCGGGAGAGGGGGCAATAAAGGCGCCCAGGTCTGTCGGCAGCTCTGCAGAGGGGGGTGTGGGCAGCTGGGGAGAGCCCCCCGCAGAGCCACCGGGCAGTGGGGGGCGGGTACCTGGAGCGAATCAGCGGACGCCCCAAGTTTTGTTTCCCAAATTCAGAAACCGGTGCGAACGCTTCACCTCCCTCCGTGGGGTGAGCAGGAACAATAAACGCTGTTGGTGAAGCACAGACGGTTTGCTCAGCAGGAGAACAGTGGTCTTGGGAAGTGCTGTTCAAAATAAAAGTTAAAAAGCGGACCGTGTACGAGGGCGGGAACGGGGGGGGGGGGGGGATTGTGCCGAGGAAGGAAACCGAGAATGTCCGGGCGGATCTGGGCCTCGCGGGGCCTGTCGGAAACCAGCGGCTCTTTCCCAGTGCGAAGGGCCCGCCGGGAAGGACAGGTTCACCCCCTTCCCCGGGCCAATCCGGCAGATTAGTAGGTGGTTCTGGGGGAGTAGCAAAGCCTCTCTCTGGGGCGGAACATTAATTATCACCCCACAACAGAGGAGGAAGGGGGCGGGGTGCGTGTGCCCAGGAAGGAGAGAGCTGTGTTTCGGGTCAGTGGGTCTCTCTCTCTCTCTCTCTCTCTCTCTCTCTCTCTCTCTCTCGGGCTCACTCTCCCCCCCCACCCACCCCCCATCTCCCTCCCTCCCTGAGAAGTGAAATAACCTCGGGAGAGGATGTGACTTTTCCCTGGGAGCAGGGGAGCTGACGGTTGGCTTTGTGAGTTGGGCGTCTGCTGCTTTCAGGGGCGGATGAGTGCGTGGCCTGCTCGTCGGCCCAGGGAGGCTGCCCTCTGCTGTCCTGGGGGTGGGGGCGGCCGGGGAGGGAACCGATTAGGACCCGAGCTACCTCAGGAGGTACCTTTAACAGCCCCTCAAGAAAGACCCGCCGCCCTGCTCTGTTGCCCTCCCCGCCAGCCCAGGGGACCCGCATCGGGGCGGCCCCGTTTCCCCGGGGTTGTGCCGCACCCTGAGCACACACACGCAGCGAGGACGCACGCAGCGAGGGCACAACCGGGCCCTGCACCTGTTCCCTGGCGTGGCCTCCGAGGGCCCCTGAGGCCCAGCTCCCTGGGCTGCATCCTGGCCTCGCTGGGCCGACCCTCAGCCTCCACCTGACCAGCTCCTGGCCTCGCCGTGTTCCCCGAATGCGGCCCCGTGTGTGGCTCGGAGTCCCTTCCTCCTCCCCCTCCTCCCGGTCCTGCTTACCCTTCAGGCCTCGTTCTGGGGCATTATTCTCTGAAGGACGCTCCCCAGGTGCCCCCCACCCCGCCTCCTCTGTCCCGGCCCCCCCGGTGCGGCCCGACCCCTCCCCAGGTGCTGCTCTCCCGCCAGGGACGCTGACCCTGGGAGGCAGGGCACAGGTGTTCCATCCCGGGCCGCACCTGGTCGGGGCTTGCTGGAAACGGATGCAGGTGACCCGCCCTAGATGGCAGAGGGGCGAGGGCATCTCCAGGCCGGACCGCCCCCCGGTGCGGGCTCGTGATCCGCCCTTCCACGAGGTGGGGGGCAGGCGCTCCGAGGGGCTCTGGACAGGCAGAGAGGGGGCGGGCCGTGAGGGGCGGGGGTGGGACATTCCCGGGGACCGCCCCTCCGGTGCCGTCGGTGGGGTCTCACTAGCCGCCCTGTTCTAGGGGACCGATGCACGAAGGAGCTAGAAAGAACAGAGGTCGCGTGACGTCCGTGCCAGTTCCCGGCCGTGACCCCCACCGAGCACCTCCTCCGACTGGTCTTGAGGGACACACTGTAGACGTCAGTATCCTCCCTTCCTTTCATTTAACCTCTCCCAGGGGCGCGCCCGGACTTAGCACTGCGGCAGCCCCCCGCCCCTCCGCCCTCCCTCCCTCTCTCCCCCCTCCTCTGGTCTCCCCTCGAGCCCCCTCCTTCTCGGGGTCTCCCAGGGGCGGCAGGTGAATTGCCTGGACAGAAACGGCCACAGCGGCGCTTGCACCTGGCGGGCGCTGGCTTGCCGATGGCCCACACGGACCCACACGTGCCGAGACGTGGCCCCCCGACCCGGGACTCGGAAGAACGGCAACAGAGTCTCCTTCCCGAAGGCCTCCCGGCACAGGGCTCGCCGTGGGTCCTCGGCGACGCTTGTGGAACAAACGGACGCCATTCGGCACACCGCTGGGACGCGGCTGGAAGTCGCAGGCCAATTACAGATGGCCGGGAGGACTCCAGGAGGCCTCGTGCGTCCGCGGCCAGGAGCCCCGCCAAGAGCTCCGGCGCGGGCGCCCCGCCGCGCGGACAGATGGCAGCCGCCCGGCCTCCCAGGAGAGCGTCCATGCTGCCGGCCACACGGTCGCCCTGGCGGTGGGCGCTGGGTGTCTGTACTCGGGACCACGTGTCTCTGAAGAGCCCGCGGACCACCCCGCCGGAGGCCCGCCGTCCTGTCCTCCAAGCCTCCCGATCCTCGGTGAAAACACACAGGGACACACACAGGGACAAGGGAGGCCCCCGTTCTGTGCCCAGCCCAGCGCAGCTCCTTGCCTGCCCCTGGCACTCACTCAAGACATGTTCGAGTGAGTGATCTGGACGTGCAGGCAAGCTGGCAGAGACAGCTGTCACCGTGCGGATGGCCAGCGCGGACTTGGCTGGTCCAGCTGGCTGGGCGGGGTCCTCGTCTTCCCTGGGCACCCCTCCTGGTGCTGGGGGCGGGCGGGGGGGACAGCCACGGCCTTAAGTGCGAGCACAGCTCTTCATTCCGTGTGAGGAGAGGCGCTAAGACATCTCCCGGGGGCCCCTTGCCCTGTTCCTTTGACCCGTTTACCTCCTTCCTTATCCGCATGGAACAAACCCCACCTCTCCGACCACCAGCCATCGGAGTTGGGGGACGCCTTCCTCTCCTGATCTCCTCCCGAGGCAGGAATCTCCCCAGTCCCTCACCCTCTCTGGTCCCGGGGTTGGGTCACGCGTCAGGGCCCAAGTTTCAGGTGGCAGGTTTTTGGGGGGAGCTGCCAGAGCTCCTGGAACAAGGTAAAGGGCCGTAGGGGGCAGTCCCTTGGGCCATTGTTTCCCAGCAGTTGTCCCCGGAGTCTGGGAAGGGCCCCTCCCTGGGCCTCACCACCGGGTGCCGGGGAAACCCAGCGCGAAGCAGCAGCCGGATGCGGCAGGGGAGGGGGACTGCTGATCTTACGGGCGCTGGGGGGTACGCTGGCACCTACAGGACACTAGGGGACCGGCCGTCACTCTTGGCGGCTGCCTTTCCAACCTCCGGGCATTGGAAAAGTCAGGGACAAAGGGCTGGACTGGTGGTGCCGCTCTGCAAACGTCTCTAAGGCCAGTCTTGCCCAGGGAGTGCCGGATGGGAAGCCGGCATGACGACGGTGGCTGATTCCAGGTCAGGGGCACGCACCCCCTTCTCCGGAGCCCTGGTGTGCACAGGTTGCAGGGATAACCGGGCTGAGCTGCATTGTCTTTCTCCGGGTCTCCCCGAGTCCCGGGCCCAGGCGGGATGGTCGCAGAGGGAAAGGGACATTTTTGGAATAGCTGTTTTTGGACGATTCTCACGAAACGGACCCTCTGCTCTGGGGCACATGTGGGAAAGCGGCATTCTGGCCGCATGACTAATCTGCAAAGCCCCGCTCGGAGAGCCTTCTCCCCGGGAACACAGCTGGGCGCGTCCTTTGTGGGCCGCCGGGGCCGGTTAGGAATTGAACCGGAGGGGAACCGCATTCCGCCCCGGCCGGGGGGGAGTAGGAGGGGGGCTGCAGGCAGGGCATGACGTAGCAGTGGTTCATACACCGAGTACTATTCTTTTATTAACTTTAAGAACATGGTTTACATAAAAACAGGCAACATCAAAAAAGCTCAGTTGATAAATGAACATCGTATACCACAGATGACTTCATTCCACAGTAACCTACATTTATTAGCTTAAACGGAGAGATTAGGAAAAAAATTGGATCTCATTCCAGCTTTAATCATGGATACAAATCGTTGGAAAGTCCTTCCATTAAGAGTCTCAAAATCAAAAATTAACCTATGCCACCTGATCCATGCAGCAATTGACAAATTCAGTCTTTTCAAAGGAAATATTGAACTTTCTTTCTTGCCCCACATTGAAACCTTTCAGAAACTTGCTTAAATGCATCGAGTTCCTAGCCCACCTTTTCAGTATGCATGACCAAAATACCATTTAATTTCACACTCAACTAATCTTTTAATAATTTTTCTTTCAGCCAGAATGAAAAAAAGGCCGTTATTAATTTCTTCATCAAATTTTTAAAAAGTTATCCAGGATATGACCCTAGCCTTGGACCGGTTTCAATTTCCTTTTACTTTTTTTTTCTGAGAATACATGGAAGATTAATGTCACTGGCAAGTGAGAATCGCCCCTGGAGAACCGTTCCAGGTCTTTTTCTCACCACGGCTAGGGGGACGGGAAGCAACTGACAGGTAGCATCTCTATCATCACTTTCAACGTCCCACGTTCTCTTAAACCCACAGCGAAGGCTTGCAGAGCCGTGACGGGCCTCAGCGAATGAGGAGAAGAGAGTGTTGAGGTTCCAGGGTTTGGTTTCAGGGCAGGCCCTGCCTTTCCTCTGGGGCCGGAAGGAAGAAATGAGATCTCTCCCTGGTCCCCGAGGGCAAGATGCGGTAAACCTCACGATCCGAACACCTGCCCGTGGGACACGCCCTCCCTGAAAAGTGATCTCGGCGGTTTCCGTGTTGGAGCCCCCAGAAGGATGACGGCTGTGGGGGCTGCGGGGGAGGGGAGTGAAGATAAAGGGGAAAACCCCCACCCCTGCCAGAGGCACCTGGAGCCTCTGGGTTGAGCTTCCGGTTTCCCACCAGCTCGGGACCCTCCGTGTCCCTCGGCACGCGGCCGCGTGTTCGAACTACGAGCACGTCAGAGACTGTCCCCTCCACCGCCAGGACGTCGTGACATACACACTCCAGACTCCCGTGACGATGGCCGCCCCTGGAACCCCACCCATGTGTTCCTGCTTCGTGCACAAGCGCCACTGAGCCCATTTGAGAAGCCCATTTTCAAGGGTTGTGGGTCGATGTGCTTTTAAACAAAAATCGTTTGAAGTGTGTTCATCGACACACGCCTTACCACATCTGAATTGACCAAAAGTGGTTACTTTGGGGGAGAGTTTTAATTGCTCTTTTCCCCAACAGACTTGAATTGGCTTCATGGAACTTGATGTTTATGTTAAAAAAGGAGTATCCCTGTCTCCTAAGGAAGCGGGCATCTGCCCCCTCCCCACAGCATGCAGTGCAAGGGTTCGGCTGAGAGTGTTTCTCCCAAACGCCGAATGCAAGTGGCAGACAACACCCAGGGGACGCTAACCCTCGGAAGGACCACCTTCGAGCTTTTAAACATCTTTGCTTGGATGGAGAAGATCAGGTAGCACTGAAAACTGTAGTGATTTACAAATTATAGAAAAGCGACGTTATCTACAGTATATACCAGGTGGCTCCTAATTGGATTTTTTGAAACCCACACCCAAAGGGATAATGCCATTCAGCGGCCATCTCGGGTCTCGCGGCCTTCCGAAGTTCTGAAGTTACGATGCAGGCGAAGCTGTACCGGGCTTTGTTTGTTTGTTTGTTTGCTTGCTTGCTTGCGTTTTGGTTGTTCTTTCCTCGGGAGAGTTGGGCAGAGAGCAGAAGGCGATGAACCTGCACTCCGGGTCAGACCTTCAGTCTAGAGGAAACCAGCCCGGGGCACCTTTTTATGGCCGAATTAAAAACCTTTGAAAACAGTTTATCACGGAAACGCGACAGTCTCACCCTGAGAAGGGCTGGCAGGCAACGCCGTAACGTTGAGAAAGCTCCCCCCACCCCACCCCCGCCCAGCCTCGCCCCCGCACGGGGACCCAGTCGCCCGCCGGGCGCCCGTGGCCAGCAAACAGCTGTGATTTAATGTGCGTGAGCTCCGGTCGGACGGTAGCTCCGTGACCCTCTAAGCGAAGCCAATTTTTCTTTCCTCTTTCTTTTCCTCCCAACTGAAATATGCTTCAAAGGGGGAAGGGTTGGAATTGCAGCCTTCATTCACGTATATATTGCTTTCTTTCAACAGCACCTGACGGGGCTGTTGACCGCAAGCCGAGGGGCGGGGCGGGTGGTGCCGGGCAGCCCACATGAGTGTCACCGAATACGAAACACCGAGATTTTCAGTCGTTTATTTGCGTTTTTCTCTGCTTGTTCTCATGTGCACCGTGCGTCAGGGAGGCGAGGACTCCTGTGGAAACACCTCCGGTGGCCGGACCCGCACTGCTCCTTCTAACGGCGGGGAGCAAAGGGCAGGCTCCCTGGCTGTGATGCGTGGAAGGGCTGGGCTACGGCGCCAGGGCAGGGAAGCGCTCCTGGCTGCCAACGGCTCGCGTCCGCAGAGGCGAGGTTCAGGACGCGAGGGACGCGAGAGTTCTTTCTTCACTCGTCCCCCACGGGGCGGGAGAGCTGAGCCTCACAGTCCCCTCGAACACGCCGCGTGCCGGTCCTGTGTTCACGAAGGAAAGACAACCCCACCCACCAGGCCACGGCCGCAAGCACGCGATTCAATACGGAGGAAAACCAGGGTGCCGCGTGCGGCAATGACTAAATCGGTAATTACAGAGGTACACTGCCGTCACGGTACATATTTATTCGATGACAAAATGGAAAAAAGAAAAAAATGTCGGTTTGGTCATAGGAATTCCTTAAAGAACACCACAACTTAATTGTTTCAACCTCGAACTATCCCAGGAATGTCGGGGGAAAAACAAGGAAGCGTGGGCCGAAAGCCCAGCGTCTGGAGCCTCCCCCGTCCATCGCCAGCGGGCCTTGTGCTTGTTGGGGAACTTCAAGTGCGGCCCTGGGGTCGGGGTCCCGGCGGCTTGATGCTGAAGCAGGGCCTTCCATCTGGCCCCTCGATAGCTCTACTTGGCAGGCCACATGCCACTGTGTGGGGTCCGGCATGGACCACCCCTCCGGCAGCCGAGCGCTGGGCTCCCCAGGCTGAGGGGCCCCCTGCGGTGTGCCGGGGCCACGAGCTGCGAGCTCTGTGCACCGGATGCCAGGGTGACGCATGGGGTGCCCGCGGGAAGAGCAGCGAGTGGGAGAGAGACAGGAAAGTGACAAGGTCCCGCGGGCAGGGCTCCGCCCACCGGATTCTTCAGGTCCGCACGTTCAGAGTCGGGGCCCAGCTGCCTGGCCACTCCGGAGGCACTGAGAGCGGAGCTTCCCTTTGTCCTCTGAGAGAGCGTCCTCTCTGACCAGCCCAGGGCACTGGCCCGATGGGGACCTTCCAGCATACCCTCCCTGGTGTTCCGCCCCTCGACCCCACCCGGGACCTGACTGGGCCGGGCTGCTCAGCGCCGCTGTGTGATGTCATCTCGGGGCTCCACGGGAGGCACCGCTCAGTAAATGACCTGCTGTTTACCTGCCAGGGCAACGCGGACCCAAGAAATGACCTATGAGTAGCAGGACAAAAACTTTGAGAAAACCGTGACGTGAACATCATGACACGTTAGGATCTTAAAGCCTACATCAGGAGAGCCCGCCGCTCAGGAGGGGGGGGTAAAGGGCAGCCGCTGAAGGCCGAGGTGCATCTGAAAGTAAAGGACCGACCGGGGCAAGGCCGAAGACCTGCAGGTACTGGGATGTGCTCCAAACAGGGCCAGGAAGTGCCGCTCAGCCGTCCAGGTGCGAAAGGCATGAACGTCACTCACTGGCTCTCCGGGGTCACACACTGAGCACACGGAACCCCGCCTCCGAGGCCCCGCGGCTAGCCTCTGCCCTAAGCGTTGCGGTGACCGTGCATTCCAGAAAAAACTCAACGGTGGCTGGCAGGAGTGAAAACTCAGGTCTCAGACAGGACTCGGCCCACGGAGAGGTGAGAAAGACAAGGGGTCCCTGTGGACAGCGACAGACAGTGGCCTGTGGGAAGGTCACCTTGGGAGCCGAAGGGGTCGCCCGGGAGGCACGCCTCCCCGCCCTCCTCCCCGTCCTTCCCGGGAGAGTCTACGCAGGGAACGTGACGGTGCACACTCACCAGTGGCTGGTTTCCTTAAAAGCCATGTTAGGGATGTTCTGGATCGTTCTCTCGCTGTGCTTTCTCCCCTTGGCCACCTTGCAAAGCCCTCGGCCTCTCGCCCCACCCCCCGCCCCAGCCTCCTGTGTGTGTATTGGACGGTGTGGACTTCACACTGAAGACGGCAGGGCATGAAAAGGAGCAGGTGAGAAAAACACCAGGGTCTCACCTCCTCTCTCTGTTTGAAATCCCAGCCCTAGAGAGCACCTGGCGATTTATTGCTCTTTTCCACCAGTTGTTGGTTATTTGTTTTGCTTTGTTTTGTCTCCTGGAGATGTGCCAAGCGAGACCCTCCCTCACCAAGCGCGAGCCGCGGCGGGAGGCCGCCCGCCCGCCCCGGGGTCTGCGCTGGCGCCAGCAGCAGCTGAGGTGAACGCCGCATTTCTGGGGCATCATCAGCACGTCTTGGTGGGGGAGAGCTGGGGGGGGGGTGCACCATTGTCCTCCGGGGGGCAGGCTGTTTGCCACGGACCCAGTCCCCCCCCATCTCGAGCTGTGGGCCTCACGGCAGCTGACGGTCATACCTCTAACGAAAAAAGTCCCTTTCTGAATCGGATTATGAAGAAGAAACGGGGGTGCTTATGCCTAACTCATGAACCTGCCGCGTTCTAAACCCACGGGAAAGGACGAGCCAGTTACCACTCTGGGGGCCTCTCTGGTCCAGACATCTCGGCGTCTAAAATCACTCCTGGATCCGCAGCAAAGTCAAGACACGTGTGTGTGTGTCCCGGGCCTGGACGACCCCCCGAGGGGCGCCCGCCCGGCCCATGCACGCAGAGGGTTAGCGTGTGCTCGCTGCGCACGAGCTTGACTGAGGAAAAAAGTCATCGAGTTTAGGTTTAAAAATGTTGCCAAGTCGCCTTAACCCTCTGAGGACCCTGTCAGCAGCAAGGGGCCGTGTTCGCGAACCCCGGTCCTCGTGGGGCTCGGCGAGGGGAGGTCGCTACGGACACCAGAAAACACGCTTTCTCTTCCGCCGCCGGAGCACTGGGTGCTAGATAGATAGGTCGGGTGCAACTGTCTCTCACATAAATAAATTTGGGAAAACGTCTCCGAGTCTCAGAGGGTTAAGCTGGGACCTGGAGTGCGGGGGCTGGTTAAAAGGGCGAGTTGGGGGAGCGCACGGTCTCGGAGGAGCTCGGGGAGTAGTCTTCGGACTCCGAGTTGAGCTCGGGCGGAGCCGGCTGCGCCTTGTAGCGGCTCCTCACATCCGCGTGGCGTCTTCGTCGGAAAACCTGCCTCTCCTTATCAAGAGCGGTGGTCTGGCAGGGGCATAAAATGAGAAAGAGGGCAATTAGGCCGCAGGCAGGGGCACCAGACACGCTTCCGGACGCCGCCTGCGGTCTGGGAGACCGGGAGCCTGTCCACCTGTCCACCGGGGCCGCTCGCTGCTGTCCACAGCAGGCGCCCACTGCTGGGGGGCTCTCGGTTCCCCCAGGTGGGCTCCGAGAAGCCCCCCATCCTGTCGTCCGCAGGCACAGGCAGGTGGATGATGTCCTGGGTCCCACCCCTCTGAGGCCCCACCCAGACCCGCCCAGGCCCGCAGGTCTGGCCTCCGGGCCCCCGGGCCAGCAGATGGGCCCAGGCCCGTGGCCCGACTCGGGAGGACGCCAGGCAGGCCCTCCTGGGTCGGCACGCAGCGCACGCAGCTCCAGAGCCGGGGCTCGAGGGGAGGAGGCGGCCAGACCCGGAGCAGAGCTGCAGGCCCCTCCCGAGACTTAGCGCCTCCCCCTTTCCAACCACCACACTGTCTGCAGGCCGGGGGGGGCGGCGGGGGGGGGCCGGGGGCTGCGGCCCAGGCATGGAAGAATGCCTTCAGCTTGAACGAGGCCAACGCCTGAACAGGGAAAGGCTCTGAACCCGATGAAACCGAGGGGAGCCCCTGGCAAGGATTTTACTTTTTACAAAGCCCACTTCGCTCGTGGTGTGTGGTCATTTAGGCGATGGAGACTCGATTCTGCAGATGCTCGCACGGCCGGGCCCGGCGCCTCGTTTCCCCTGGGTTTCTCCCTGGGGTGTGCGCTCCAGCCGGCGCTCTGCACCCTGCGAGCATCACAGATTTAGTGGGTGCGGGAGGGGCAGGCAGTTAGGGGAAAGCCCTACCCAGGGGGCGCGCAGCCGGCACAGAGCCTGGAGAAAAATACAGAGCCCACATAAAAAAGTTGACGGCGTCCTGGTTTGAAAGCCCCCCTTTAAAAGGACATAGCCTGGAGGTTATTCCGCTTTTAAGAGATTACTTTTCCTCCACAGGGATATCGGCCACCGTTTCTCCTCTTGAAAATTTACTATTGGCTTCTTCAAAGAGCAGAGATAAATTTATAGCCGGCCTGGTTCGGAGAACAAAGCGAAAACCCAGCCCCTCACGCCGCCACAGTGGAGCTTGAGATCAGCGTGCACTCGGGAGCAGGCCCGTGGCAGCTCCCAAAGGAGGCAATAAAGACCCGAGGGAGGCGGTGCAGGGGGCCGGCACGGGAACGGTGTGCTCGGCTCAGCCGCGCTGCCGGGAACGCCACCGGCAAACCGAACAACCGTGCTACAGGCTCCACGGGGAGGGCACGTGTGAGCCATTCACGCCGCGTTCGCTGGGCTGTCCATACGATGGTTCGGTCACGGGCCTGCTGAAATGTCCCTGTCATTCTTCCACTGGTCCAAGGTTTCGGGACTCTCGTGGAGGACGCAGTTCTTGGTCTGAGACCGACTGATTTTACGTTATGTTCGGCACCATAAACCCAAATTCCTAACTTTATTGAAAACACTGTGAAGTCAGGACATGTGGCGTTTCGCTTCCAGAGCGCGCTGGAAGTGTTCTGTTCGTGCGGACCGGAATGTTTGCGGAAGAACGGACACGCATTTGCTCCGGCTTCCACGAAATCCATTCTGCAGCTGATTCCAGAACAATACAAACTCTTCTCTGGCTCATAAAAAAACAAGTCCATGTTCTACCTTCCTGAGAAAGCAGCAGCCCTCGGCCTCGGGCCGGACGGAGGCTTTCTGGTGGGGGAAGGAAAGGGGTGCGCAGCCGGGGGCTCCGGGGGCCGCTCTGCCCGTGGGGGGCCTCGCGGACACCTGGTGCTCAGTCAGAGGAGGAGCAGGCACCCCCCCTCCCTCCCGGATGTGCTGGAGGGAAAGAGGGGTGTGCGAAGGCTTCCTACGGGGTAAGGATCCCCAGAAACGGAAGACTTTATTTTCTTTACAATTCGATTTAAGATATTGTTTTAAAATTAAAGAACTGCAGGCCGGAGAAAACCAAGGCAAGGTAAAGCTCACGTGAGAACAGATCTCAGAATATTTCTCCCCAGTCTCATGCGCACCATCTCCATGGTTACCTCCTCTCCCATAATCTACTCAGCGGCACAAGCCACGCTCGGGGCTGCGGCCACGGAAACAGGCCAGGTCCCCACGGAGACCGTAGCCCCGTCCACGCAGAAGCGGGGGACAGGGCTGAGGCCGTGCCCATGGCCCCCGGGTCCCCTTCACCTTCCCACGTCCCTACGAGGGCAACCCTACGCCCTGCCACACTCGTCCCCCTGCCCTGGCCCTTACCAGCGGCCACTTCCGGCCACCCCTACCGATTTCTCCAGTTGGCAGCCTGGCTGGTGCTCGCCCCTGGAGGGGACCCCGGGCTCACACGCCGGTGCTTTCTCGTGCTCGGGGGCACCAGGGGCTTCCTGGCAGTTGTTTTCGGAAACATATCATGGCAGGACCCCACGCCGGGGAGCCAAGGGCGGGAGGGGGGTTTCTGTCGGACTTACAGACGCTTCGAATGGAGAGCTGGTCAGGCATCCTTTGTGCACGCTCTGCCTTTCTCGGCGGGGAGCGGAGGCGCAGCCACGTGGAGGGACGTCCCTGCGTGTCCTCGCTGCCTCAGGCCAAGCAGCCCACTCACCCACTCACCCTGGGGCCGGTCACCTGACCCAGAGTTCATCAGAGCCCCGCACTCCGGCTCCCCCCGGCTCTCCGTCCCCAGCCAGACTGCGCTGCGGGGAAGACACCACCGGCAGCGTCCCCATGCCGATGGCCCAAGCCCCCCTGTCGGGGTCTGCAGGCCAGGGTCCACTGCGTCTGGTCCTGCTCTGGAGCCGTCGGCTCGGGGGAGGCCTGGGCCGGAGGGCAGAGAGGCCGTCTCCCGGCCACTCAGGTCCCTGCCGTGGTCTCCAGGGCTACACGGCGGAGGTGGGGGCTGCTGCTGGCCACGGACTGGTGCTGGAGGACGTCCCAGCCGATGCCGCCGTCCCCAGGCCTCTCCTTTGTGCCTCCGGCTCCTCTGCGGACTGTGGCTCGTTTTAGAGCTTCCTCCCTCCCTGTGTCCCCGAAGCCTGCTGCTGTCACCCCCGTGAGTCCTGGCGGTTCCAGCACGGTCTCCCCTGCCGCACCGCAGCCGCCGCGGAGGGCAAGGGCAGGGCAGGGCGGGGACCCCCTCCCTGCGCTCTCCACGGCTCACCGCACAGCACACTGCAGCCCCTCGGCGGAAGTGGTGGCGTTGGAAACGGAGGGACGTGCAGGAGGTCGCAGCGTTTCCCGCCCCAGGTCCCTCCTCCACGCAGCTGACTGGTCCGTTACCCTCCAATGTGATGTCCTCACAGCTCCTCCGAGTCCAGCCCCTCGGCCTCAGTCCCCCGTGCGGACAGCAAACACGTCCAACGTCCAGTTCCCGCTCTCACACCCCCGGGGCACCAGCGGACTCACGGTGGCCCCTCTCGTCGGCTTGCACAGCGGCATCTACTCCGTCCAGCGAGGCTGTGCCTCAGTTTCCCTCTGGGCATCCTCCCCCACACCGCACTCTGCAGCTCCAGGGAAGGTGACCCTCTGCGGGTCCCTGAGATGGGCCGGCGGGTGACACGGGAACAAACCCGAGCTCGCTGTGGTCCTCGGCACCGGCACCGGCAGGGTGGGCCCGGCTCCGTGGAAAGCACGTGGGGCACTTGTGCTGAAAATTCCTGCTTATAATGGAGCCCACTCTGGGGAGCACGGTGGGCCGAGGGCCGCTCCCCACATCCCCGGGCCACGCGAAGCCGCAGACGGAGCCGACTCCGCAGGGAGGTGGAGCTCGGGGAGGCGCAGGAACCGGCTCCGACCGCCCGCTGAGTCCGCCGCCGGTCCCGAACGGGGGGCCAGACCTCAGGCCACCCGGATCTTCCGCCACAAGGAACTTCCTCCCGGCGGACTCCGGTCTGGCTGGGGCTCCCTGCCCTGGCCGCCGAAACAGCCCCCGGGGATATTCCTGCGCGGCCTTCCCCGCGCGCGGCTCCGAGTCCCGGCTCCAGGCTGCCTCTGGCCTCCCTGTGGCGGAATCCAACTCCCCTGCGTTCCCAGAAGGCCCGGCTGGCTGCGGCGCGCCTGTTACGGCCTTATTACGGCCTTATTACGTGTTTCTTAATTAATACAGAATTACATTGTTTCCGATGAGGAGGTACTTCCTGAATAACAACAACAACAAAGAACCCAAAGCAACTCCGACATACGAGAGTAAGGAGTTGAAAGTACCACGAGTCGGTGCTTCAGACACGATTATACTTCAGGTGTGACCCAACCTGCACGTTAAATAGTCGACATTCCCTCACACGCGTGTAAAGTCGACTCACAGCCACTCGCTGCGGGTAGATGCCCGTCAGCACGGTGATGTACACACCTTTAGACTTTTAATTGCGGCTGTAAAATTATGCTCGGTTTAAGTTTTACAGCTCAGTGCTGCAGCCCACATATGTAGGACAGATGAATTCAGCAGGAAAAATAGGACAATGGGCTATCACATAATCTTTAAAAGGCATTTCCATTAAAAAATTTTATTCCATTAAAAAATATTTCAACAGGTAGTTGTCCCGCATCAAAGCATGTGAAGTGGAAATCTTTCTGCGAAGTGCTTCATCCCAAACGTGGGTTCTGAGCTCTTTCCGACAGTTCAGAAAGGCTGCTTTGCTCTTCGTCAGTCACAAAAAAAACTCCCAGACACCAAGCCCACGGGGGGCGGGGCCTCTCCTCCCTAAGGCCCACCTTGGGCAGGTAGGGTTGTCCTCAGGTGTCGGCTTGCCAGGCCCTGAAAAGGCCAGACGTCCTAACAGGCTTCTCATCCTGAGTCGTCCCCCCCCACGGCCCGCAGCTCTGCTGCACCCGCAGGAGTGGACTCGCGGCGGAATCCCCCAGCGCGTCCTCAGAAAGTGACCACTTCGCTAAGGCTCCTGAGAGAACCGGAAGCCGAGTTATCACCTCTTGGTGCCAATGGCCCAGGTGAGAGGTGAGCCAGAAATCTCTCTGAGATTCTGGAGCTGACTGGCAGTAACCAAAAAGGACTCTCTAATCTGGTTACTTAAAATACGCACCCACCTACGACGGCTCTTCTGTGCCCTGGGCTGGGCTGAGGAGGAGCGGACCGGGGACCCTGGGACGCAGCATACATAGTTGACCAAACACAACACGGCAGACAAACTAGCATGAGCCTGTCCCACGCGGAAGAAACACACCACGCCTCTACCCCAGGCTGCAAGAGCAGGTGGGAAACCGAGGAACGGTAAAACCACGTCACAGGCTAGCGGCACACGCCGTGGCTGGGAACCCTGCAGGAGTGGGTGCCTGTGGTGCCCTGGCGGGGCCTTCCACCAGGCCAGGGAGGCGCCACCGAGACCGCGCTGGCCTCATGCCCGGGGCCCTGACTCCACCAGTAGATCCACGCGGGGGTGTCCAGCCTTGTGGCGTCTCCGGGCCACACTGGAAGGAGCAGAGTTGTCTTGGGCCACACATTCAATACCTTGTGACACGTAATCACACACAAAAATCTCATCATGTTTTAAGTGAATTTACAATTTTGTGTTCGGTCACACTCACAGGCATCCTGGGCCGTGTGCAGCCCGCGTGGGGCCTGTGGGCCGAGGGTTGGACAGCCCTGGTACTGAATTTGGCCCGTGGCCTCTTCTGTCCTGATGGAAGGGCACTGCACGCTCCGCCCAGTCCGCAGGGATTTCGAGCCTTCACGTCCAACAGACGCTTTGGAAATGGGCATATAGACGCACAGGCCAGGCCGGCTGGCGATCTAGGACACGCCGAGGGAGTGCACAGCGAGGCGGAGGTCGGTCAGGCCTTGACCGCGGTGTGCACGGGGGCCTTCGCTTTGCTGTTGGCCGCCTGCCGGGCCCCTGACTCTGTAGCGCTCGTCCGGCCGGTGGCCTTAGCGGAAACCCCTCCGGAGCAGCAGTAGGGGGAAGGCAGGAGAACGAGCCTTGCGTCCCAGCCCACCGGGAAGGCGGGTGTCGTCCTCCAGGGAAACGCTCACCCAGGAAGCACTGGGAGCGCCGCATCACCACGAGCCAGTGTGAGGGGTCCTGGTGGTCTTCCAGCGAGCAGTGGGCCGTGCGCGCCGCGGGACCGAACCACCGGATCCGTGCGCGGGGCCGGGCCGGAGACGCGCCTCGTTGATGCGCGCGCCGCAATGAGTTCTGTCGGGGCGGCGATTACGGGGTCCAAGTAACTGCATTTTCGGAGGCGCGCGTGGACGGCCGTTCCTAATTTACTGCCAGCCATCACAAATCGTCTTCATTTCCTTAATAAAAGAACTGTGTGTGCGCTGCCTTTCACTCATGCATTATTCATACTCCCTGGGAGGCGGAAGCCGGGCTGCGGCAGCACCCGCACCTCGCACCCCGCACCCCGGGAGCCCTCTCCTGCGCTCGCCCTCGCCCTGCGGGGACCACGGACGGGAGACACACCGGCCCCTTCCAAAGGGTTTGGCTTGCTAGTAAAATTTAGCCAGGAAACCAATTGAAACAGGCACCCTCCTCATTTGATGCGGCTTACTGCCACGGTTGTTACTATTGTTTTGTTTGGCTTCACTATCGTTCTGGGGCCCTGCCAGGAGGGGCAAGTGTCTACATATGAGGTGCGGCATTTCCCTACAGCGCGGCTGCCATTTAAACGGCCAAAGGAGGCCTTTCGGAACTCAGCCTGGTGGCCGCTAAGCTGCTTTCTGGGGGCCACTGTCTTGGGTGTGAACCCTCGGTCGAATCCCTGGGCAAAGCTGCCCCCCCGCGTGTCCCCCCTTCCTCTCCGAGGCTCCCGTGGCTGACCTGGGTCTTTCTAGACCCCCAGCCGGGCCAGCTCTGTGGGGGATGCCCCCCACGCTACTGCGTGCACCCTGCCGCCGGATTTTCTCAGCGTCGTTTTTCCCCCATCGCCCAGTAGCTGGGGAAGAACCGCAGGTGTGGTGTTTGGGATACACCTAGGAGCATGCAGACCTCACCGAGCGGGCCTGTTAGAGGGTAACTCCTGTCGTTACGGAAGCAAGAACCTAGCTCGGCCGGCAGGCTTGCTCCCGGGCTGCTGACCCGTGCCATGTTAGTCGTAAGCATCTCCCGGGATTTCACTGTCCAAACTTTCATCTACCCCAAACCCTCCAAAAACACATTTACCCTTTGTGTTAACTGCCCCGTTCACTGGGAAGGTTGATCGTTTATTCACAAGTCAGTTAATAAAACAAACATTTGTGGCGGATCTACTGTGTGCCAAGCTCTCCGCCAGGTGGTGGAGAGTGGGTTTTTAACAAGCCCGGCAGGTGGTGCCTTCTAATTTGGAAACATTTCCCCCCTAGAACGAGCGCTGGAGAACTTCTGGAAAGGCCAAATGATGAATATTTTAGGGTTTGCAGGCCATATGGTTCTCTGACACAGCGCCTCAACCCTGCTGCCGCAGGGCAGACGTGGCCACAGGCGATTTATAAATGAACGGGCAGGGCTGAGTCCCAGGAAAACTCTGTTTACAGAAGTGGGCGGCGAGCTAATTGGGCTGATTGGCCACGGTGTGCCGACCCCGGCCGGGAAGGAGGGCCTTTTAAGCCCAGACCTTATCAGGATTCGGGGCTGCAGCCTCCTTCAGTAAACTGTGATGCGGCTGGTTCGTGGCCCCCCAAAGAGTTCGGGAGGTTGATGACACTGCTCTCCTTGCTACAGACGGGCCGGCTGAACCCCAGGGAAGGGACGGGCACCTCGGCCAAGGTCGCCCTGCAGGAGGCAGACGCCCCGACGGCAAAGCCGCCGAGTCTCCAGTCAAGTTCATTTCAATTCATACAGCTTTTCTGTTTCTCTGACGAGAACTGTTTGGCTTTGGGGTGTGGGAGACATCACACCCGTTCTCGAGAGAGCCAGTGTGTCAATACTGAGGATTCGGGTCGGCCCGATCAGGTCTTCCTGCCCGCTCACACCTCCTAACATCTCCATCGTATCGGTCCGTGAACATTTGCAAAGCGTGGCAGGGAAGAACACATTGAAAAAAGTGTGGATTTTTTTAAAAAACCAGAAACAGGGACAGAGGTTCGAAGCCAGGGCAAAATAAACGGCACCACAAAACACTGGACCTGCCGCACAACATCAAGGGTCTCAGGAAAAGGCGTAGGATCTGATTTCAGTTTACACCTCATCAGTAAGTCCTGGAACGCCATGGCAACTCCTCATTTCTAATAATAATAATGACGTTACATTTTAAAAAGACACATATACAGGATCGGGCAGAAATAACGCCACTGAGTGTGGCTGGTGGGGGACATGAGTGTGGCACACGAGATGGGCGGCGGTGTGCACACGTCGCCTACAATGTCGTACGTAGCGTGTGCCGGATGCAGCGTGACACTGCTATGTTCAGAATTACGTGCTTGTGATTCTGTAATAAAATATCTCGTCATTAAAAAAGGGCATTATTTGTGCTGGACCCTGCATACTCTCGGGCTCCTCTCCTCAGGAACCTCTGAAAGGAAAACATGGCGAGCAGCCATGTGACCTGGTGAAATAACACAGGCGCGTCACCGTCCCTGTCTGTCCTGCAGCCACGGCGTCAGCTAGCGCCCCCGCTTTGATCCTCCCCATACCCCCCCCCCCCCCCCCACCGCCGCATCGCTCCCTTGCCAGCCCCCAGGCCTCCTAGCCACGAACCCCTCCGAGTTCCCCGGCACCTGGCTCTGGGACCCCGTTTCGGGTGGTTTGAGGTTTCCACCTATGCCGTTTCTGGGTGCTAAACTCTCTCTTCCAGGGGCGGGGCAGGGGGAAGACAGAGGCCCCCGCCCCCTGTCCCGCGGTGCTCGGACACCAGTGGCACACGTGTCCCCGTGGGCAGAGCCGCCTGCAGCTGCCATGGGGCCCTTCTCTCTTCCATGGGGCTGGGGGTCCTCCCCGGCTTCACGGGAACGTTTTTTCAAACTCATGCTGAGCAAGACGCATCGATCGGATCCTGTTCCTTGTAACAACTGAGCACGACGGCGCGGCACAGCCTCGCAAAGGCCGGGTGCGCTGCGGCCCCGAGCTCTGCTGCGTCACTCAGCGGTCGGTCGAGGACGGCGCGCCGAGCCAGGGCGCACGCGGGAGCCCCCGCCGCCGGGAACTCCACCGCCCCTTTGTCCTCACTCCCCTCTTCGGGTTACCTTCTGCGGCGCTCTGAGCGTGCCTTGTTTTGGCATTTGCTTTCTTTAACTGGGTCCCCCCGTCCTGGGGGGGTTCTTCTCCACGTGCCGCTGGCCTTCACACCTGCTGCAGGACAGCCCCGCGTGAGATAGGCAGCCACGCGTGTGACCACACGCCCTTGGGGTAAGGGTGCGTGTTTTCAGGAGGGGGCATGGACCCAGGTAGGACTGTCTCCCGGTGGCTGGTGGCAGGGCCACGAGGAGTGGAATGGCCCAGGCAGCGCGCTCCTGGCAGGGTGTCCCCCAGGCTCCGTCCAGGCGACAGGAGCAAGGTCAGCTGGAGAAACCAGCCCAGCAGGATGCCGCTTCCCTGGTTACCGCTGTGAACGGTCAGGAGGTGTGATGGGGGGCGAGGGGGAAGAAAACGCACCTCCCAGATTTCCCTCTCATCACCAAAAAGCCTGCTAGGAGAGACAGGACCACTCCCGGCTCCGAGAAGAGGGGCTTTCTCCAGCTCAGGCCCCCGCCGTGAGCCGCTTTAAAAACAGCCAGGGGCGCCCCCAAGGGTTCTGCTCGGAGCCACAGAAACAGTTGTGAGCCCTCAGAAACACGAGCAGGCGCCGTGAGGACGCCCCCCTGTAACGGTGGTTTACGCCGGAGCGTCAGTCGGCTGCCACCGTGGGCCGACAAATGCTCCCACTTCTGGGGAGATAAAAGGCGAGCATTTGCAATCAGGGAGCGGAACTCGCTCGTTGCGGGGCTAAATGGCGTTATAAAACTTCCTAATTAAGCATATATGCCAACGAGTTTTTAGCATCATTTCTCCAATTTAGCTTTACATACTGGGTGCGCCGTCTCGGGCGGCATTAGCTATAAACATCGTTGTTACTGCCCCCAGCTGGAGCGCAGAGCGGTTTATGGGGGAAAGGAGGAAGAGATTATCCCCCATCTGCTCCTGCCCATTATTCAGGGATGCGCCGCTTTGTCTGCCGACGGGCCCGTCGCCGGGACCGCAGTCAAATGGCCTTTGCACACTCGGCTGTGTTTATTAATTGTTGTGCTTCCTTGGCACTTTGCTCCCACCTTTAATCCCACACATTTAGTGATATCATTTTTCTAGAGCTTTTTTTTCCCCCCCGAACTGAATTCACATGTGCAATTTTTGTCCTACACAGATGCACAACTGTAATTAGATATATCTGATGCCTATTTTTAATTGTATCTCAACTTTCCTCATATGTGTTCGGTTACTATGCCTGAGGTCAGGAGACACACAATTAAAAAAGGATGGAGCGTGGTGTGATTCAATTTATATAAAGGACAAAACCCAGGCAAAGCTAATTATCGCAGATAGAGTCCAGGTCGGTGTTTAGCCTGGGGGCTCTGTGACCCTCCTGTGGGCCGCGAGGGGGGCGGGGTGTTGCAAATAGTCCCTGTCTGGCCTGGGTGCTGCTTGCACGCGTGTTCGGTTTGTGCCTGTCCGTGGAGCGGTGCGCTCCCGGTACCTGCTCTCTTGTGAACAGATACCATCTCCCAGGAGCACGTGAGAGATGGACGGTCACCTTCACACACAGAGTGAGAAAGGAGAGCCCGCACAAAGGCCAGTGGGGGCCAGCTCAGCCCCGCCCCCAGCAAAGAAGGTCACAAATGAAGCTGGGTCCTTTCTGCACCTGCGAGGCTGCGGCACCCAAGTGGATGGAAGGGGGCGGGGGGTGCAGCTCCCGCGCGGCACGCCGCCGTCTAGATGAGGCGGATAATCTTTCTTTCTGTGCAAAACGGACTTTAAAATATTTTGTTGAAGTGTGGGTATTCTCTTGCTTTTAAAAAAGACTTAGAAACGATCACGACCGCAGTGTGTTTGGAGAATTTGTCACTGTGTCACCTTTTCTGCTTCGCTGAGTCCTTTGTTTCGAGTGTCTAATTATAGGGACAATTAGGACCAATAACGGGCGGTTTGGCTGATACGTACACAGGGTGGGGCAGAAGCAGGTTTACAGTTGTGAGTGCGGGAAACGGTTTCTTCACGTATTATTGTTTATTCATTATTCTCTTGCTTTCCATATAAACAACCGTAAGCCTACTTTCGCCCCACGTGTATGTATGCATGTACATTATCCATACATACATACACACACACACACAGTTTCTTTTTTACAGTTCAGCAGTCTGATCCACGGAGTGACATCCGGGAGCCACCGCATCACTGCATGTGGGCTCCGTCCTTTGAGAGAAACAAGTGCCAAAGCAAGTGGAATATTTCTTAGCAAATGCTAAGATATGGAGCTTTGCCGAGAGATCGTTTCAGAAACGTAGGAATGGAGAAAAGTTCCCTAGGACGTCTCGGAGTTCATGTCCCACATCATCAAAAGCCCTCCCGCCCGTGGACAACTTAAAGAGACACAAACAATGCCCCTTGGAGGCAATACCAGGGCAGGTGACTGGAATAGAAAAACGATTGGATAGAATTCTGAGCCCAGTTAAAAAAATCCATACCTCCCATAGTCCCTTTTGCTTGAGCAGATAAGCCGGCTGAGAAATCTGACAGTTACAGAATATTGAAAAATAAATTCATGCAAGAGCTAGTACATAAAGGGGTTACCGGGGGAGAGAGGGAACAATAAAATGAGAACCAAACCAAACCAAACCGAACAAAAAGGTGGAGTATTTGAAAACACAAGCTTATCAACACGCACAATGCATTCTATAGCTCACTGTTGCTCTGAGGAGCTTCCACCACTAACGTGTAAATGCATTGCTTCATTCCTCTAATACGGTCACGGTCGGGCTTGCTGACTTTAAAATGACAGTATATACTTCTATAGAACATACGCTCCGGTACGATTGCTGTTCCATTTGTTCAGGGACAGAAGAGCACTGGAAATCATTCTTTTAATTGGCACCATCCGGAAAATGCTTTGGCGTTAACACTAAATATACTGTCCTTTTAACTGCAGAGAAACTCGGTACTGAGCATGTGCAATGGAAAGAAAGCTGGCAAATGTCAGTGTGGATAATGGGTGAAAAAAAGGCATGAGGGGGTGGGGCATCTCAATCAAGATTAAAACGAAACTGATAAAGCAGCATATGGACTGGATAACAAATCAAAAGCATGTTTATCCACCGAAGGAACTGGTTAATGGAGACTGCCAGCACGTTGCCATGGAAACACTGACTGTTGAGCTGCACCATCTCATACCTTATCCAATACATTCCTGGTTGTTGGTAGTAGTCCAAAGACCCTGATCTCTTGATGGTAAACCCGTGGTCCAGCTGAGCAGAGAGAAACGGGGGCAACTCAGTGGATCGACATTGTGCTAAAGGGTTAAGACTCCACGCCAAGCTGTCCTCCGTGGCGGGCTGCATGTGCGTGTGCAGTGGCCACGCCTCTTCTGCGGGCCGACTAGCTAATGGGCTAAGTCTGCACATTGAAAAGAAAAAGGCGAGAAAAGACACTGATCCCTCGTGAATACTCGAGGGCCACTGGTTAGGGAAAAAAATCTAATATGTCAAATAAGTTTTTGAATGTACATTTAACAATAGCCTCTCAATTTCAAAAGACATAAACACCTCTGCGTGCATAGTCTACAGAATGGAAGAGGCTTTACAATGAGATCAAGCACTGAGATGAGCTCGAGCCACCGACAGGAGAGCAGGCTGGGCTCCCGAAAAACTCACCCCCTCGGACTCCAGCTGGAGGGCTTCATGACCATGAAATAAAAGGGGAACAGAATCAGGTTTGGCGCCCCCATAACCACAGCTACTTGGTTTTCCTCTCTGAAGAGTTAATCTTTAGAAGCAGAGCTCCACTTTAAAAAAAATCAATTACATTTCTGCACTGAAAAGCTAGAACATAAAACAGTAATTTTGTCTATGAAAATATAGAAAGAAAGGAAGAACAGTTTTCACTGCATATTAAAAATGCATACTGCGGGGAAGGGCTTGTGGTTCCCGAAAGGGGCAGTCACTAGCAGACAGGGTACGATCCCCGAGGGGTTTCTCCCGGAGTGGGGTGCTGGCCTGGGAGGAGGTAGGAGGCTCGGCCCCCCTGTTTGAGAAACAGTCATCTTCACGCTGTGTGGCTGGACACCCAACCCTGCCTGGAGCCTTTGGCGTTCTGATTACAGATCAGGCTCTCCCAGCGTCCACAAAACAGCCGTGTGGGGTTTCTGTTTTGCTTAAAACGCACGTTGTATTTTTTTTTTTTTTTTTTTTTTTGAGAAGAAAAATGGAAGTACCCATGGTGTTTGGAAAGGAGGCTGCACGAATCCCTCCGCAAGGGCGGCCCCTGCGTACCTAGCTCTCTGCTGCCACCTACAGGCAGCACGGCCCGCGACGCCGCGCCCGGCAGCGCCCCGCGCCAAGGTCGCTCGGGATACAGCTTCCCAGAACCACAATTACTCGCACGCTGATTAGTATGGATTTGTTCCATTAGACTGAAACGCTCTGTTTGCATGAGCAAAATGCAAAAGAAGGACCTTAAAGCATTTTGAAAGTTATTGGTTAAAATAATAAACAGCGTTAAATGAGGAAAAATAAATTGGAGCTGACATCTTAGTCACCGGTTCTTCATCAAGCCGGGCAAATCTAATAATGCCTCCCTCCCCTCCCGGAGCTCTCGAGAAGTCCACCGTTAAAATGTCATCTCTAATTCCATTTTATGTCTATAAATTGCATTTTAATAACCTTTTGTTTCCCCTTCCCTGTTCTGTTTTTTTTTTTTTTTTTTTTTTTAATCCCCCAACTACTGGCGAAGGGAGCAGAGAGACAATGGAGCCTTTCTCAGAGGCGGAGTGTTGCGCTTGGAGACACAGCGATGGGTCCCCCCCTCTCCCCGCTGCCTGACCTGCGAGTCGGGGCACCTTGTCTCCCGGGAGCCTCCAGCTGGTAATTACTCTCCCCGCCAACTCGAGGACCTCGCGCCACCCTAATATAAAGTTATCATCTGTCCTTGCTTTGGCCTTCATAATGGAGGGGGCGGGCGGGGGAGGAGAAGAAGTGTCCACCACCGAAAGCACTCCGGTTTGGAACCGCGAGCGCTTGTTCGATGACACTCGTGTCATCAGTGACACCGGTGTCTCGAGCCTGTTTGCTGCGGTGGCTGGCTCGTTCTTTCTTTGTCCCTCTAAGGAAGAGAAAGTGTCATACATTCCTTTCTAAGCATTATTAATCTCCAGTAGGCAGGTTGGTTTCTAACTGAAGAAAGAGAAATCCCAGTTAAAGACTAATGATTGGACAGTTGATTTCCTGACAAAACAGGCGGATAGAGACTACGTTCTAAATAGGATGTATTTTTTAGTGTTAAAGGGTGTGTATAATTTCCAAAGCCCTCAGTCCTAGGACGGAGGCAGTTTAAAATAAAGTGCAGTACTTGATACAGCTTCTGGGAGGGCGTACGTGGCTCCGAAGGGAAATTCTGTCTGCGGAAGACTAATGCTGACACCAGTTTTCTCTGTGCCTATGAAATCGGAGCCGTTCCAGTATTGCGTTAATTGCAGGAATTTCTACCATGGGGGTGAGTTAATAATCATACGGCATCGTGAAATTGTCCAATGGTCTTTACGGATGCAGCGTTCAGGATGCTTATTTCTCCTGCCTACCCCTTGGATTCTGCCTCCCAGCCGAACAGTGTTCCTTTGCGGCTGCGCTTCAGTGGGACTTGAAATGTCACTTGACTCCAAGGCTGCATTTTCCTGTGGTGGCCCCCTGGGACTTAGTTTTTGCCCTCTAGGAACGGGAGCATTGGCACAGAGTATGAACTGACTTCACCAGGACTATCCCAGAAGTCGATAACAAAGGCAGCCATGCAGGCCAGTTTCTGATCCCCAGCCCCACCCTGGGCCTGGGGGCGCCCCAGGGTCTCCTGGAGGGTGTGGACACTCACGGCGGGGGGGCGGGGGGGAGCGATCTGGAGAAGGCACATAAATACAGAGCTGATGGCAGTGTGGCGTCCCCAGAAACAGCTCTGAAATTTGCAGAGCCTCTCTCTTCCGGGCCTGAAACGTCCACGCCAACAGCGGGCGTGTGGATGGTGCTTCAGAGCTGACAAGGCTCTTTCAGACACTTCTCCACAAGGTTAATTATTTTGTGTCTCCATTAAGTGGATCATTATTTTTAAAAAATTTTGTAGTGGATAAAGAAGATTAAGCGTGCCGCTGATGCATAACTCAGCATCACAAAGCCCATTTTACAATTTATAAGTCTATTACCAGTTTGTACAGTTTCCATGGAAACGTGTTAGGGATGATCTCAGAAACTGCACTGAAAATGGCCCAATCATGCTATTTAGGGAAAATAAAATCAGGGGACCTTTGATCTTCAAATACCAATTAGAGTCTTTGAACTCTGCGTGGATGAAGTTTTAACAAATAGTAGGGGTTCGGTTTCGGAATTCACCCAGGTGTGCCACAAGCCAGCCTTCCCCTCACACCTGTGTCACATGTGCATTGGGAAACCCCCTGGTGTCCCTGCCCCTCATCACTACGAGACTCCCAGAACACCTTGAAGGAACCATCGCGGAGCAGCCGCGGCAAATTTAACCAAAGGCCAATTAAGATTTTAAAAAAAACATGAAAAACCAAAACCAGCACCAGCGGCAGGGCAAGCAGCCTCGCTGGCGCTGGGAGCCCTGCGCGGGGCAGGAAAACAGCCCTTTTCATGGACAAGCGTGCTGGCAGCCCGTTCCACAGGAAACCGTGGCGTGCGAAGTTTTGGAACAGACGTGCGTCTTGGATGAAGGATGAAAACAGAGTGTCTGGCTGGGTGGCGAATCACCACGAGACAGTGACCGTCAAAAATTACTGATTGAGCATGCGCTGGCAACAAAGAATGCTGACGATCTGGGAAGACAGGAAGGACGATGGACTTCTACACTGAGTCCCCTGAGAAAGGGCCGGAGAGAGGGGGCAGGGAGAACGGCTGGCCACGTGAGCCCCGAACCTCAGGAATGCGTCCTGTCTGGCACGGTCGAGCGTGCGCAGGGGACGACTGTGGTGCCCTTGTGACTCGCTGTGGGAAGGGTTCTTTCTCAAAAACCATGGGACGCAGACCGTACGAGGACGTGCGTGCATGCATGCATGCCCCCTGCGACATCTGGAAGCCCCTGCCGAGTATCTGCACCCCAGAGCTGGGCCCCGCTGTCTCGAATCTGTCCCTCACATACGTTTAGCTCTACCGACAGCTCCAGCACAACCGAAAAATCGAAAATTTAAGAACACCGTAAATGTAGCTACATTATTCAGTACCGCCAGTGAGCACGACGTACTGTTGAGCAGCACAAAAACTTTTCAACATTCGACAACAGAGTGTCTAGTTTCTTTGTTTAGAAAAAAAAACAAAACCCAGCTTGAGTGATTCCACCTCGCCCAGGCCGTTAAAAAACAGGAAGTGATTAAAGACGAGTAATCTGGGACCTGAATATATTTACTCTAGAATATGACACCAGGAAGTATGCGGTTTCATTATTTCTCTGCCCAATTTAATCTTTGCCTAGAGCTGCTCTCAGATTGCAGGTGGTGTGTGTCTGCGTGTAGAGAACAGGAAAAAAAAAAAAGAAACCCTCACGCAGCCGCCTCCATAAAACGGTAAATGTTAAAAGACTTTCAACTTTGAAAAAACAGACTTTCTAAGGAGCCAGACCCCGTGATTGCTGTGGGTGCTCACAGCCACCCGACTCCCCTGAAAATCTTACCGAGTGCGCGTCCTGCTCTGTGTCGGCTTTTCCCTGGGTCTCGCACCCCACCCCACGGGGCCCCGATTCCCTCTGCAGTGTCGCCTGGCTCAGCGCCCCCTCCCCCACCCCATCCTGGCAAGCGGGCACTTTGCACTCCTCTCCGCGGGGCCCTGAACTTGGCATCGGCACACAGTCCAGGGCCGGGGAGGTTTTCTGCTTTAAAAAAAAAATACATCATGGAATTCACAGAAACTGCAAGACACCCTGGAGGTGCCAGATAACGAGGTGCCCCTGCGGGAACTCGTCAGCAGAAACCACGGGGCGCGTCTCAGCCCTGAGCTGCCTGGGTGCTGTCCGGAGTCGCGGCCCATCCCGCCGCGCCCGGGGGCCGCCCCCCGAGGACGGCGCGCGCTCACGGAGCTGGGGTGGGTATTTCAGATGCTTACTGCTAGGACGGAGACACCCGCCGCCGTGCTGTTCGGTTTGGGGCCGGTGTTGAAGTGCTTCTTGATCTTCCCAGCGACCGACAGCTGATGCTCGCTTTCCGGGAGGCCGTCATCCTGCGGGTGGGGGCGCGGGGAGGAAGGGACGGAAGAGGGAGACAAAGGGGAAAAAATGAGATACGTGGGAAATGAGGCCAAGATCTGCTGGTAACAAACAGGCAGGGCTCTTACACCCCTGAGACCCAGGGAGGAGCCGGCCGGTGTCTCCCCATCGCACACACTGTTGTTGCTGTTGGGAGCACGCTCCGCGGCCCTGACGTTCGTTTGTTGGGCCCGCTGACCCCCGGGGTTCTGCCCCTAAACGAACATCGTTGCCTCTTTTCTGTCCCTAATAAAATCATGTTCAGTCATGGTTCTAAGGATGCATGTCAAAGAGCAAGTTAATGTAGACGACAACAAAAAATCATGTAAACACCGTTTTTTTTCTGACCCAAGGGTTTTATCCCCTCTCCCCATCACTCGGACCTGAGGCCGGGGGGGGGGGCCGCCCAGTGGCCCAGCCTGGTGGTCCCTGAGCTCCTCGGTCAGCCACGCCGCGCGGCCGTCCGGGACAGCCTTCCACGCAGAGATTCCTCCGCAGGTTTCCAGCCCTCCCCGCGGCCTCCCTGTCCCCTGTGGCTCCGACACGGTCCCCCCTGCAGCCGGCCGGAATGCAGGCCTCGGCGCTCAGCACCGCGGTGCGCGCTGCAGGTGGGCGGATGGCTCTCCGCACGCCCTGCGTGCCGCCAGAAGGACCATCGCCCGAGCCCTCAGCACGTGCCGTCACTCGCTGGACCTCGGGGACACCTCTGCCCGGTCTGCGGAGCCCAGAGACTGTGGATGGAGAGTCCGGGTTTGTCCCTCCCTCTGCAAACCCAGGTTCCGAGCAGGACTTCGCTGATGCTCCTCCTCCGCCTTCTCTCCTTCGCCCCTTCCTCGCCCGCAGGCGGCCTGCGAGTGCTCGGCCCCGCCCAGGCAGGCGAATCTGCCGCGGTTCCGCGTCTTGCCTGCCCCCCCGTGCGCGCCCTGGACTCTCCGCGTGGGGCCTGCTCCTTCTTCCAGCCTCCGGCTACTCGTTAATTCTGCCAATCGCGGGGGTGCGTCTGCGGTGGGCGGGGCCCTACGGAGGGGCCCTGGGAGGTGGGGGTGAGCCCAGGACCGCGGAGGGGGCGCTGCTCCCGGGCGCGCGGCCTGCGCTCTTTCTTCGAAGCGTGAGTCCGAGTCACCTGCTGCCAAACGCTCTCCCCCAGGACGCACGATCCACCCCGAGGATCTTCTGTGAGGTCCTGACGCCCTTTCACTGGGCGTATTTGCCCCGCTTACGTACTTTGGTGCCAGGGGATCCCGTACGTGCCTGGCACAGACACAGAACCATACGCATCAGCTCCGGACTCTCGCCCTTTTGTTCGCCGTCTTCCTCGTTGGCTGGTTGGCTGCCGTCCTTGACAGACGCGCTTGGCTCACTGCTCCGCACACAGCGCGTTCCTGGTTGAGGACATTCCGACCCGGGTTTACCAGCGGCCAGGGCCAGGGCCAGGTAGTATGCTCACTGAGTCCCACCCGAAACCAAATCCGGAGGGAGGGGGCTTTCCGATGAAGCACAGGGTGGAATCAAAATTTTAAAAAATTCCGTGTCGGGGAAAGAGGTGGAAATACGATAAAAGCCAATGAGGGTACGGTGGGGCGATGCTTGCGGAGGGGCAGAAACGGGCCGGTGACGTGGCTGCCGTGCCAGGGCGGGCAGGCAGGGTGGGCGAAGGAACGCTCTAGGACCACCAGAGACCCCCGCAAGCTAAGCGGGAGACACAGTGTGGGCGCACCTGGGCAAACCACGGCGCAGGTCAACGAGACCAGACGGGCCGGGCAGTGCAGCCCTGTGGCCGCCAGAGGCGCGGAAGGAGCTCGGGGGGGCAGAGGACCGGCTCTCAGTTGCAGGCAGCCAGCGCGGCTTCCAGCAGGACAGGGGCCGGGGCTGGGGCCTTAGTGGTGGAACCGCAGTGACGGGTAGAGAGCGGGGGAGGAGAGGTTCAGTGCGCAGGTGCGTGAGTGGGAAGCCACAGGTGTGTTTGCCAGACGGTGAGTCCCCCCAGCTCACCTCTGCGTTGGAGTTTATGGGGGAGAAGAAGCAGGAAGGCCAGGAAAAGACCGGCCACGAGGGAGCCCCCCAAAGATCCAAAGACTAAAGCCTGCGTCTCCATCAGGAACACGGTGGTGCTCCCCAGTAGGAGGGGCACACAGAGGGGAGTGTGGCGACACCCGCCCTCTCCCCAGGTGTTGTCTGGGAAGGTTTCCTGCTGGTGGGAGGGAGGCCCATCGTCACGAAGGGCGAGGACCGTGCCACCCAGAGTGCGAGGCTCGAGGGCAAACTCGGGGGTGTGTGCAAAGCATTTCTCCCTTCAGTGAGGGGATCGCAGGCCCTGGAATCTAAGGGAGAGTTTCGGGAGTACTTAAACGTTTGACAAGGGACGAGATGATGCGCCTTTCCCGAAAGCCTCACCAATATCGGCCTCACACACCTGGTGTGGCTTGGGGACCACACCAGGCTGAATGAAGCCTGAATGAAGGGGGAATGAAGCCTGAATATCGGGCTGAATGAAGGGGGACCCCCCCAAGACCGCAGGGGTGCTTCTGGTCACCTCTCAGTGGAGTTCTAGGCCACCTCAGGCAGAGTGACTCGCCCACGCTTTAGCTGACAAAGAAGCAGGTGGAGGAAGGGTTTGCTCATTCAGACAAAACCACCTCACAGCAAAGGCCTCGAGCGTGGGAGTGGTCTCGGGACGGGACGAAGGGGCCAGGTGGAAGGGGACTGAGCCGTCTGCCCTGGGGAGTGGGGCGTCCCTCATCTCTGAGGGAAGAAGAAATGAGAAAGGGGGAGGCCTGATTCGAGAGGCCGGGGAGCGGAGTCAAAGGAAACGGCAGGGGGAGGAAGGCCCTGTCAGGTGGCCCCGTGCTAACGCTGTGCACGCACGGTCTCCCCGGCGTCCAGGTCAGCCTCTATGTGAGCCACCATGGTCCCACTCCGCAGATGCGCAGACTGAGGGTCACTATTCCCAGTGAAATAAGGAGGCTCAGCCAGAGCAGAGACTCGTGCGCACACTCGCGCACACTCACACTCGCCGCAGCAACCGCGAGGTCTGCGGAGTGAGGGCATCAATCCTGAAGGCTGCGGGAGTAACTGGGTTAACAGACACCAGCAGCTGGCGCTGCCGGGACCTGCTCTGTACCTGCGGCATACGGGCTGACGACGGAGGGTTAGCTAAGGCACTGTCTTGCCTCAATAAAATAAATAGGGCCGTTAAAAACGTACATTTTATACAGACATCTTTATCGCCATTATCCTGAATAGATTATGTGCCAAAAATGTGCTACGAGTTTCCCAAACGTGACGAACCTGGAAGTGGGTTACAAATAGCCCTCGTATTACTCCCATACGTTCTGGCGTGCAGTTCCTGGGAGTGGTCCCCTGTTTGACACGGGCTGGTTTTGGTTTGAGGTTAGCGGGTTTTGATTTAGCAATTCCCATCCACCACTTGACAGAGCGTTGCAACTGACAGGAACAGAATGAGTTTGCAAAATGGAAAACGAGCCGTCCCAGCTGTCTGCAGGAGACCTGAACTCCGGGTCCCCGCTGCTGCTCGGGCGGACGTGGGGGAGGCGGCCTGGGGAGGGGGAGGGGGCTCCGACAAGAAGACACTCAGGGGCGAGAGCTCCCCCCCACCCCCGTCCTTAGGGAGAACTTTCTGGGGGCCGTGCTCCGGAAAATCCTCCCCGCCCTCCCCGCAAGGAGTTTTGTTTTTGGATCCCGGGTCTGGTTTTCGGTCTGCTCGCGGCAGACTCCGTTATTAATATCTGTAATTGTATGAGAACCGTGGCAGCCGCAAGCACTTTACCACCAGAATATTCCGAGTTAGTTTTAAACAACCCCCAGGGGACTGGAGCGGCGGTCCCCGACAGCGGCTCCAGCTCACGTCCCCTCCACGCGGGCTCGCCGTCGCCAGCTGCACGGCACCGCAGAGCTTGGGACTCCCCTCAGCGGGGCCCCACGCACCCCCTGGGCCTCCAGTTCACACGGCCCTTGGGGAGAGCACGTGGGGTCAACGAGCACCTGCCTGGGAGGAAGGGGAGGACACGACGCCCCAGCAGAGAGTGGAACTGCGAGTCCTCGCTCCCCGTTCACGGATCCGGACAAGTGGTTTCATTTATCATGACGGCACCTTCGGGGTTCTCCTACTTTCCGGCAAATTCCACCGACGCCAGAAGATGAATGTTTACATACTTTGGGGGGTAGGGCTGACTTCTATTAGCACGGAATATCTTGGGAGAGTCTCCAGGCTCTTGTTTTTTCTTTTTCCTCAGCTGCTTCTTCTTCTTCTTCTTCTTTTTTTTTTTTTTTTTGAATATTTTAGCTTGACAGTATTTTTTTCAAAAGAGCAGGCACATGAGGTAAAGGAGGTAAATTAAAATGCAAAGGCCAGGAGGCTGAGAGGAGGCTTGAACCGGCAGAGCGACTGCATCTACTTACCGAACCCAGTCCTTTCCCCCTGGACAGGGGCTGCTGGCCTTGCTCTCATGTTACAGTCGCCGGGGACTTCTGAAATTCTCCGGGCCCAGGTGCTGGTGCAGCCAGTGACACCAGAACCTCCAGGGGCAGAGCCCCGGCAGCGGCCCAGTGCTAGAGACTCCCTGAGCGCCATGCTGGAGCCCCCCATTAGTAACACTGGGGAGCAGACCGGGGGTCCACCGCAGACACGTGGAATCCACTCGCGGACATGGCCCTAACCCCCGAGTGTCCGAAAGCAGTGTGGGCGAAGGCAGGCCAACACCTGGACAGTGAAACTGCAAAACCAGGAATGCGTTTGAAACAGCAACAGGCTAACGCTTTAACCCTAACTGTGAATACCAAGTTAAGGGACTCAGCTGTCTCCCCCGTCGCCGGAATGTTCTCGACGTGGCATTGCCTGTTCCATTCCCCCACCAGGTGCGCCCGACTCCCTGAGGTTCTCCACTCGATGAGTCGTGAGGTGTATGGACTTGGCCGGGACAGTTCCTGCTGGCGTCTGGCAGCTGTGTTCAGAGGAACCAGCTGTGGCGCTGGAGGACACGTGATAACCCGCGTGATGGATGTGGGGCTTGAAGCCCACACCCACCGGATCATTTTGGGGGGAAGGGGTGGGGGGTCCTCCTCCCTAATCAAGCCCCTCCCACACCAACTGTGATTCCAGCTTGCGTTTCGTCCGCTCGGGTGGGGCGGTGGAGGACAGAGGTGGGGCCTCGATCAGACGCTCAAATGTAACGAAGATCACAGAGTCCTCTTCTGTAAAATCGTCTCCTCCGGGCCCTCAGCCTGAGAGGCTGATTCTCTCATCTCCGTCTCGCAGACGGGAAACAGGCCAATGAAGTGCCCGACCCACGCTGACGCAGGTGGGGGTGCAGGGTGCTCCTCCCTGAACCCACATTCTTCTCCTACACACCCGGCGCGGACCTCGGGGGCGTGGGTGGGGTTTGCACCCAGAGTGCGTGAGAAATCAGCGGGCGCCCCAAGGAAGCTCCTGAGCACGGTTAAAGCAAGTGGCTTCTGCTGACTGGGTTTCCCGTGCGATGGCCCTGCGCTCCAGTTCTCGAGAGGCCGCCTTTCCAACGCCAAGGGCACCGGGTGAAAAGGTCATGCTGCGAGCAGCCGGGAAAATGAGGATGCATGCGCCCAGGGAAGAGCCTTCCGACCACCTCCTTAGGGCTCCCGTAATTATTTTCTTTTTTATTTTTCAATTACAGCTGACATTCGATATTGTTCCCTCTAATTGGGCTGACGTTCCGCCGTAGGTAGCGTCCTCTGCGCTCATCAGACATAGTTTGATCTCCAAATGCGAAATGTCTTGTTACACGGACTGGCTTTGGAGTTCCCAATTTATTTATTTTGATTGCTTGGCTGTTCATGTGTTGTGCTCGGAGACCTCCACAAGCACGCAGGGCTGGCTGTGAAAGCCCGTATACACACTGCATAGTTGTTATGTTGTAGTAAAAACAAAATAGTTTCCTCATTTAGTTACTACATAAGAACATCGTATCACTTCGAAAATTAAGCAATCACTTTATACATTAAGTATTTAAAAGTGGGTTTGTTTGTTTTTTGCCAAAATCATCTATTTTTTCCCTTCAAATTAAACAGAGGGTAGTCTTTCACTGGAAGTCTCCTGGATATCTCCCTAAATGTCCCCCTTGCCTTTGGTAAACGTTTTTAGGGGACTGGAAGGCGGAACTGAAATGACGCGAAAATCGCGGCCGCAGAGCGGGCTGTGGACGCCGCGCAGTGGGACCGCGCGCGCGTGCGGGGTGTGCGCGCAGCCGGGCGAGAACGCAGAGGTTCCCGCGGAGACGTGCGTGCGCCGCCCCAGGAATACGAGCAACGTAGTCTTGCGAAGATAACAGCCAGAAATCTTCTGGTTTTTTCTTTACCACCCCCCCGTCCCCGCCCCCCCCCCACCCCCGAGCTGGGATATACTGATGCGCGGTCATGGGGTTTGGAATCAGGGGAGGAAACGGCGTGTTTTCAGTGGCGTTCCAGCCCCTCGCCTACGTGGACGAAGTTGCTCGTGGCCACAAAGTTACCTTACGACGGGTACTCGCGTCCTGTTGGACCCGCCCACTGGAGCCGCCCACTGGACCCCTCGTCCCCAGCCCCGCCCCCAGGACCCCGCCCTGGCGTCTTCCCCACCACGCCCTCCCACCGAGGCCGTGGGGACAGCCCTTCCTCACTGCGCCCCCGTCTGGTCGCATCGGACAGAGCTCCTGGAGGGCGGGCCCGCTCAGGAGCGGACCTCTGATGACAATGCACCGAAAATATCTTAGCCACGTCTATGCGTCTCTTTCCTCTCTAGCCCTTTATAAGCCTGCAAATGCCACTTTCCACACTCAGGTTTCCGGTTTATTCGCTGTGGTCACATGCTCAGTCTTTCTAGGGTGACCGGGCAATTTGTGGACCACGGTCTTTCCGATGGCGTGCCTGTCAATCAGAACCAACCGCTCCCACCAGGGGAACCTGTGTGCGTCTCTTCCAGCCTGTGCGGCCAAGGCAAAGGTGCCGTGCACGGCCCAGGCGAGCACTCTGGGAAGGCTGCTCAGCTGTATGAACCATCATTATAATCATTATAATGGTGACGGTGGACACAGCAACCCTGAGGGAGGGGGGACACGGCGTGGGCGGAGCACCGGGACGCACATGGGCTTGCAGGTGGGTGCCTCGCTGAGAACTGTGGTCAGGGACAGACGTAAGCGACTCTGGAGAAGTCACCCAGCGTGACCTCAGTCTCCTCACCTGTAAAGTGGGTACAGCGATGCCCACCCTGGCCATCTTGGCGGCCATTACCAGGCCCACGTGAGACGCTAACCGACCTTCCCCACGTCATCAAAGAGGACAACTTTTGATGAGCACCTGGGGTACAGGCTGGGGGTGGCCACTCTGGAACCCCGCTGCCCTGCCCCAGTCTCCCACAGGCTGAGGGGGTTCACACCTTTGCACACTTGTACACGACGGGGAAGCTCAGCTGGGGAAACATCCCTAAAACAAACCTTCGCTGTACATCTAGACAAGGTCACACTCACACACACCCTCCTGTCCCATGCGTCCCTCCATCCCCCCTCGTGGGGTGAAGGGGGAGCAGGTTCAGCTGCGTGACGTGCTGGAGCCCAGCCCCGTGGCTGGGGAGGGGCAGACCCGGCCGGCACGAGACCCCACCCTCACGGCCGTGACCCCTCCCCCGGGGGTGTAGTCTGTCTGGACCCTGAGCTTCAGTCCTGCCTGACCCCCAAAAGTGAATTATGCTAGACAATACCACCTGACCAACGGCCAAGGCAATAATTCAGAGACGTGGACCATTTCGTTGCCTTGGACCCCAGGCTGGATCACTCAAAGCCACAGGGAAGCTGGCCGAATCAATGGCCGCCAGCCGACAGTCCCGGACCCGTCTCTGAAACCGGGGCTGGGTCCCCGACCACACCCGCCCCCGAGCCTCAGTGTCCCCCAGTCCGGCAGGAGGGACCACCGAGCCTGGTCACAGACCACTCATGTGCCAGTGGGGGGTCACGGCCAGGTCACACAGCTGCCGGGGAGAACAGGACCGCTCCGTGTGCATAAGGCACTTGCAACAGGCACCCTGTGAGCATTAATCACTGCTATTGTTACTTTTCAAAACCAACCCTATCCGTCGCTCGCAGGGCCAGGAACCAGCGACCCTGCTCCGAAGCATCCCTTCACGGCTAAAGAGGCATCGTCAGACCCGTGTGCGCGTATAACGGGGGTGGGGGGTGGCATCTGGGAGCTTTCAGACACGCAGCTCTCCACGTCCACGGCAGTGAGTCTGCACTGTGACCAGAGCCTGGGCGGCTGGCGCGCACTGGCCAGTCAGCGAAGAGCCGCCTCGGAGGAGAGCTCCGGGGCGCACGCAGAGACCCCTGGGCCCCTTGGGTTTGGGCAGAGAGGCTGCCGAAGCAGGGCCAGCTCAGGACGCCTGCTCCACTCGAGTGACGGCTTCCACCCTCCTCGGGGCCCCAGCAGGAGAGCTGCGGGGTGAGGGGGAGCGAGCGGGAGCCCCCCCTGGCAGGAGGCCGTGTCCTCTGAGTCCCATGAGGCGCTTCGTGCGAGCACCCATCGGCAGGGTCGGCCCCCGCTGTCGGGGAACCGGTAAGGGTCTGGCATGTTCACTGGGGGGGGGGGGCAGCGGCGACAAACACGGACACAGCGTTCTCATGGGGGGAGGAGACCACGTGAGGAGACCCGCAGCCTGACGCCGGCGTGCTGGGAGTCCACGGGGAGGGGGGGGGAGGAGGGAGCCACTTACGTTCACCCAGGGGTGCTCCAGGACCTGCACGGCCGAGAACCGCGGCTGCACGTCCACCAGCAGCATCATGGTGATCAGCTCCTGCAGGAGGGCACACGGGGGTTTGCCTGGCTGTTCAGGCCAGAGCCTGGGCGCTTGCAGGCATGCCCGCTCCGCTCTGCTTGGGAACGCCCTCGATCTTAACTACAGCATCAGCTCAGCGCGCCCACCGCTACCTCGCACCTTCAAAAGTCAAAGGACAGGTGGACGTCTGGGATTATAATTACACAGCTTGTCGTCGAGGGGAAGAAATAAGGTAAAATTAATACTAAAATCAATTTAATAAAAATGGTTTTAGTGGAAAAGAAATAAACACACAAATTGCAGGATTGAAATTCCTGCCTGAGTCCAGGATTTTGCACTTTAAAAAACAGACTTCTAAATGAATTTCATATAAAAGTTACATTTCAAAAACGCTTTAAACTCTCATTTTGGAAGCTGAAAGTAAAAAAATGTGTCTTTTTCCCTCTTAACTGCAAGGTAGCATATTTCAGTCTGGCAAAAAGTTATAAGAATAGACACAGAAGTGCCAACAGCCAGCTAGCAAAGCAGAAAACTATTTTTAGTAGCCAAAGAATTCTAAAGAAATCTGTTAAAATCACTTCAAAAATTTCCAGATCCATCAACACACATAAAATAGAACTACTGAGCGGTAAATGCCTTAATGGCTCTGAGACTAATAAAACGTTCCCCTACGCGCGAATGGACTTGGACCAGGAGAGCCCAGCTTGGGTCTGGACGCCGCTGACCCTGCCGTACATCTGTCCACTTTGTCACAACCTGGCCGGATGGGTGTGCTCTGGTCCCTCGCCTTCACAGGCCCCGCATGCTGTTTCGTGACGGGGGTGACGGATTTCTGCGGAAGTGAGTATCTACCTTCGCTGTCTCACTGGGCCGGGACGCGTTCAAGTAGCTACTGAGTGTGATGCTCTCTGTCCTTCCTGTCTGTGGGCGACTTCCAGACCTCGTGCGCACGGGTGATGGCACGTTGTGGAAAGACTTAGGCTGCTGAAGAGCCGCTCACGGGAGAAATCGCCCCCACCCCCGCCTCTGGGGCCGTGTCTCAGCCCCCTCCACCTGTGCGCCTCCCCCACGCCTCTCTCAGCTCCCCCCCGTCTTCCTCGGCCCAGAGGCAGGCCCCTGCACAGCTGAAGCCTATGAGAGCCTTGGGCCCCACACGCATCCTTTTCCACGGAACAGGGCCAGGCCTGAGAGTCCGCTGTTAAACTGAACTCATACCCCGGACACAGCAAGAGAAAAGTCATACACACCGAATAGTCAAAAGATAATTAACTACTCTTCCACTTCAATGTTTCAGATTAAGTCAATGCTTGGGATACAAGTTTAAGGCATCCACCAAAACATTTTCTACGTTTTTTCTATCTCAGGGTTTACTAATAATTCAGGTAAGATTTCAGGTTTGCTTTGAGGTTGTTCTTTTATTTAGTGGAGCAGAGCCCTATGCCTTGTCACTGCTTCCTCTCAATCCTGGCTGTCCTTCCGAGTCCAAGTTAAATCACAGCTTCCCCACGGTGTCTTGCTGAGTAATTTCCACCCATGTTCAGTGCTCTCCACTTTGCTTAAGTAACTGCTTCATTTGTCCATTCACTCATTCATTTATTTGTGTATTCACTCAACAGGCCCTGAGTACCAGTTATGTACCGGTCACTGTGTAGGCAAAAATGGTACAGCAATGAACAAAATAAACAAAAATCTTTGTCTTGACGGAATTTGCATTCCAGTGGGAAGAGTGAGAAAATAAATTACATAAATAAAATGTATCCACCAATTAGTGTCTACCTAGAAGAGTAGACAGATGTAGAAAGGTAGGAAGCTGGTATACCAGATGGACACAAGGGTGTAAGCACTATGGAGAAACATAAAATGGACAAGGAAAGTAAAATGAGCCAGTAGGGTTTCAGAGCTGGGAACAGGGCGGTCTGAGAGAATGTACTGGGGAGATAAAATTAGGTCAAGACCGAGAGGAGCAGAAACAATAAGCTAAGCAGAAATCCAAGGTGGGCTGAAGCCCGGGGTGGGTGGGGCTAGAGGCTATCGTGATGCAAAGGGCAGGAGAACAGGGAGACAGAAGCCGGGGAGGTGGGGCACCCTGGGAAGGTGGGAAGGTTACGAACTGATGACCTAATGACTGCGAATCTTAGGAAAAACTAGCAATTACAGCTACAGTGTGTGCAGCGATCATATTTGCTGTATCATTTAGTGTGTGCGTACGGTGAGCCCAAACAATAATCCCACTAAGACACACGCAGGCTCTGAGGACGAGGGAGGGGCTGAAGACCCACCTTGGCAGAATCGGAAACATTATCCCAGTAGGGGGAGGGGAAGTCCACCTGCCCCATCAAGATCTGGTCAAAAAGCACCTCCTGGTCATCGCCGCTCCTGTTGGGATGAAGGACAACGGTGAGGAAAACCCAGGACCAAGATGCCGCCCCAGGGAACGTCCCATCATCCTTGGGCAGGGAGACCTGCCCTTCCCGGTCGACGGGAGCCACTCAGATGTCCGCAGGGAACAGGGTTGGTAAATTCAGACAGAGTGAGTTTTCAGATTATACAAAGATACAGGGAAGGCATGTACATCAGCAGGGGAAAATGGTAGGCACGGTAAGTAACGTTCTCATTATCGTCTTTTCCTGCTGCCGGCCCTGAGGGCAGAAGCCATGTGGACCGTTCGGGGGCCAGAGGCAGCTCCGCTGCGCTGACGAGCGGGGGGACCACGTACCCGCGGAACGGAGGGAAGCCGCACAGCAGGATGTAGGTGATCACGCCGGCTGCCCAGATGTCCACCTTGAGGCCGTACCTGGAAGAGCCACGGATGTCGGAGTTGGCGAAGTGGGGCCCAGACAAACTGTGGGGCACGGCGAGGCAGCTGCTTCTGCTGCTCTCGCTGGACGCGGCAGGACACCCACCAGCACACACGGAACTGAACCCGCCGGCCCCAGGGAGCGCGAGAGGGCAGCAGAGCGGAACCAGAGACTCCAGAAGGCCCGTGAACAGGAGTCACGGTGGGGTGCAGCTGCGCTCCGGGCAGGGGTCAGTGAGTGGGGGGTTTCTGCCAAAGGGTTATCAGGCCCAGCGGGCAGAGCGACCATGGGGGCTGGTGGTCTCCGCACACAGCGCCGCCTGCTGTTCTCGTCCCCAGGGAGACCTGACTGCCACTGTGGTCTGCTTCTGTCAGTCCGAACATCCCCTACTCTGGGCTCAGTGACTGCTGCTCTGTCTGAACCAAGGCCCAACGGAGGATTTCAACAAGGCTGCAGCAACTGGCAGCTTGATTGGAAAAACAGGAAAAAAGCCTCCTGCTTTCAAGCAAAAAAAAAAAAGAGAGTTGAACAGGCCTGGTCACTGATCCTGTCCGGGTGGGACCGGCGACCTTGTCTCTCCGGTCCGAGAAGCCGGCCAGCAGGTCCTCCGGCCAGCACGGCACGTCCGTGGCCGCGCGGGAAGCGCTTACCCGGTCTCGGCGATGATTTCCGGAGCCACGTAGGTCGGGGTGCCGCAGACCGTGTACAGGGGCCCGTCCACGATGGTGGCCAGGCCGAAGTCCCCCAGCTTCAGGGACTTGCTGCCGTCCTGGTGCTCGTACACCTGGGGGGAAGGGCAACGAGAAACCGCCTTCGCCGGGAGCTCGGGGGCGCGTTCCGGACGGAACGGGGGGCGCCGGGGTTCACACTCACTGTCCCCCTCGCACACACATCGGGCAGCCACGCGAGGACGTTCACAGGAGAACACCTCTCTTTAGGTCACCGCAGAGGGAGAAGTGTGGGGAAGGGAGAGCGAATGGAAACCCGCCCCATAAATCAGGGTGCGCTCAGACAGTGGGGAGGCAAACCCGTGTTGGCGGACACGCATCACGTTTGGAAGCGAGGACGGCAGGCAGGTTTCACACTGGTTAGCATTACACGTCCATTAAAGAAAAAGTACACACAGAGGAACATGAGAGAGATGGCGGCGTGTCTGTCTCTGGGGAGCAGAACGAGGGGAGTCCTTTTGGGCTTATGTCATCTGACGTTTCTACAATTAAAACTGATTTACACAACGCAATGAAATACGGAAGGTCTCTGGGGCAGTATCCCCAATATCCAAAAACCACTTTATTTTACCACTCTATTTTAATAGAAGAAGCTTTAGCCCCGGCTGCTGTGGCTCAGTGGATTGAGTGCCGGTCTGCAAGCCAAAGGGTTCCTGGTTCGATTCCCAGTCAGAGCACATGCCTGGGTTGAGGGCCATGTCCCCAGTAGGAGGCGCACGAGAGACAACCACACATTGATGTTTCTCTTTCTCAAGTCCCCTCTCTTAAAATAAATAAAATACTTTTTAAAAAATAAGCTTTAAAAATTAAAGTCTTCAGTAATTGAACAGAAAAATTTACACATGTTAAAATACTTTATTTTTAAAAACAAGCCGTGGAAAAGGGTATTAGCAGTTCGGTTCCCTGCGGCAGTTTGCAGAGATTTGTCAAGTGCGGAGTCGGCACGCAATCAGGCTTCCTTAGGCTACCCAGGCAGTAAACGTCTCCGGCCCTTCCCCCAACGAACTGGGGGAGGATGCGCGTGACCACAGGCAAGGGCTTCCACTGCTTTAGTTCTAGCCCAGCACCTGACCCAGTGAGTCTGCTCAGAACCGTTTCCCAAACAACTTCTACCGCGTCAAAGAAAAGGTCAAAGGGCACCCAGAACCCCGACCCAGTGCCCTGCGCTGGAACCAGTAAGACCAAGAACAGAAGAGACCCGTGCCAGGCTGGTATTCCCAGCAAAGGCAGAAGGCGCTGCCAGGAAACAAACGGTGACGCTTTCCAAGGATCGGGGTGGCCAAAAAGTCTGTTATGTTTTTTCCGTACGAGGGCTCCAGTAGCACGTAGTCATCTGTGACTTCATTCGACACAATTTTGCTAGACTGCATTGTGACAGCTGTCATGTCAGCGTGCATTTTAAAAAACCTTATCAACATCGGTGAATTTTTATGAGGCCATTTTAATATTGAAGACGGAAGAAGATAGGCAACATTTTCGGCTTTATTATGCTCTATTATTTCCAGAAAAGTAAATACACAAGTGAAACGCCAGAAAAGATGTGAGCAGTGTGCGGAGAAGGTGCTGTGACGGATCGAACCTGTCAGACGTGGTCTGTGCACTTTCTCGTTGCTACTGACACCGTGGCCGAGTCACCCTCTGCTGTGGGGCTGTCTGGTGCACTGGAGGGTGCTCAGCCGCACCCCCGGCCTCTGCCCACCAGAAGGAAATAGCAGGAAACAGCCGACACACTCAACATACTCAAATCAGTAAAGTTATGGGTGAAGATGAAAAATGTCTTTTCTTTTACGGGAAGAACGTAACGGACTTTTTGGCCAACCCAACGCAGCGGAATCCTTCTTCCGACGGGGCGTGGCCCTGTGCTCCTCCCCCACCCCACTGACCAAGCTGTGGCCAGGCCCACTTGCTACGGCCCACACCGCGCCCGCCTGCCCTCAGAAGACTGGACGGACTTCTCACTGCACGGCAGCCTCCGTGCGGGTGTCTGGCCAGCCGATCCGCCGCGTTCGAGGCGACCGCTCGGATCTAACTGTTCCGGCAGAGTCGGGCAGACCCTCCTCCCCAGAGGGGCTGCGTCTTTTCTGGGCGGAAAAACAGTCTGTTACTTGTCTCTGAGCTCCTCACTCTGAGCACGGAGTCTCTCCCTTGGGGCTGCCCGCGGCCGGGCGTGGGCTGCCCTGCACTCAGGTTGTCAGGGTGGGGACGCCACAGGTCCCTCGCAGACAGCTGTCCTCTGGGGTGGACAGCACCCTCCCGCTTGGACAGAGCAGCTGTCCGGCCCTGGCAAGCCCACACAAGTCGGAGGGATTGGAGGGACGAACTTGACGGTGTCAGAGCTGCAAAGGACAGAGTCCCCAACGGTCGCCTGAGCACGCGCCAGCCGCTCCGGCCGCCCAGCTAACAAGCCGGTGAGTCTCGTGGGGAGGAAATCCAAGAGGGAGACATGGAGTCGATCATCATTAGGGCTGTTTCCCAGAAGGAGCCTGGCCGTTTACTTCCTTAATTCCAATTTGTTACCGAACACCTTTCTAACACGCCAGGTAATCTCTTTCTCTGGTGTTCGGCGAGGTCCAAATGCTCACGGTGAGTGTTTTGTGAGGTTGCGAAGGTTTCAGCATTCACAGCTCCATTTACACAGGAACCGCGCGGGGGGGGGGGGGGGGGGGGCGGTTCCTAACCACACTCTCCGTAATCACCGGACTTGATTCAAAGCTGGACACGAGCAGGTGCTGGCCGAGCAGCCACAAGGCCCACTTGAGTTCTAAACATAACCGTGCGATTCTTGCACAGGAAGCCAGGTTCTGGTTTGGAACACCTCCACTTCGATAGGAAGTCTGTCTTACATAAAGCCGTATGCCAGTTTTATTAATAGTGCTGAACAAGAACTCCAAGTTTCCATAACTCAGACAAAAAGCACCAAGAAACCTACCCGAAATAACGAAAATGAGGATCACCTAAAAGTAACAATATTTCTTACATGAACCAATACCATTGAAATAATAAAGTACCTAGAACCTGTTGTTCTGATCTGGTTTTTCCCTCCCTTCGACCGTGTCTGCCACGCCCCGCTTGGCTGCTTCGGAAACGGGGACAGAACTCCCGTGGACGTGGGGAGGGTGCGGTGACACCCGAGAGAGACCGCGAGAGCCAGAGGCCCGCGCTGTGTGACTGAAGCCGTGTGGAGACGCACGTGCGTGAGGAACGCTTCAGCAGGAGTGTTGTCGCAGGCGAACACACATCCAGGCCCCCGGGCTGGGATTCTGTTCATAGCTCACTGACCGTCGGCAGGGCCGGAGGCCAGGGTGCTGGGGCTTTCCTCTGTCAACTCCTTGGGAGGCGGGTGCGGGAGAGCACACTGGGGGTCTCCCCTCCTCCTCCGACGGGCGAGGCCCCTCCTGGTGGGTGCCAGGGGCCCGCTCCCACCTGGGTGGGCCCTCAGCATCCGGGCTCGCCCTCCTCTCTCCCTGCACCAGCCACCGAGGGGCGCCAGGGAGGGCGTCCGACAACATAATTAAAATTCTGTGAGGCCCTGGCTGGCGTAGCTCAGTGGATTGAGCTCTGGCTGCAAACCAAAGTGTCGAAGGTTCGATTCCCAGTCAGGGTACATGCCTGGGTTGCAGGCCATGACCCCCAGCAACCACACATTGATGTTTCTCTCTATCTCCCTCCCTTCCTTCTCTGAAAATAAATAAATAAAATCTTAAAATAAAAACCTCTGTGTAAATGTCGGATGGCTAATCTGTCTGCTTCAAACACACACACACTCTTGAGAAATCATCTCCCGAAAGTCTCTTCCTAACTGGAAGCTATAAATCCACTTTGAACCAAGTTTTTAATTAAAACGTAGGAGTAGGAAAAGCTTCTAACAAGTTCGCGTTTAAGATGCTGAGCCCTTGGCTTATTAGCCCCCCGGAATCGACTCTGCCCCGGGTCCCCCCGGCGTCGCCTCAGCCGGGCCGTGTGTCCAAAAGCACAGCAAAGGCCTCCGCGGACATGTGGGCGGCCTGTGCACGCAAGCGGCGCCCCGGCGTACGGAGGACTCTGTACGGGGCTGTGTTGCAAAGCCTTGATAACACGCGACTCACGCGGGAGGCGTGGGGCATTCATCATCCATCAGAGCATCGTCACAACGACACGAGATGTGACTGAACGTCCGTCCCAGGCCCTTGGCCTACAATCGATGTCCCCCCCCATTTTAAACTCCGAGGGGCTATTAAAGAGACGAGGATTAGTGCAAATTACCCAGTGTGTAGTGCTTTCGCTGGGTTAACTAAGCAATAAAACTGTGTAATTGCACCGCACTAATTGAATGCAGCCACACGTAATGGGGGGCTGCCATATGCATCCTATTAGGTACCATCAAGGCTGCCGGCGTTTCGCGAGCCGCTCTGGTGTTCGCCGCAGATGGCTCCAGTCGGAGGAGCTGTTCTCCGGGGTTGGTTATGTGGCCATAAAGACGTCGCGTGGTTTGACAGACTAAATGTGTTAAACGGCAACAATTATGAAAAGGCGTCCAATTAGACGCCGGAGGCAGGCATGATCTGCCGACCGTGGGCAGAGCGAAAGGTCAGGTGTCACAGCCTGGGCACACTGGTGTTTCGCACAAGGGTTTTCCTTCCTAAAGACGCATTTCATCTGTGCTTCTTCCTCCTTTATCTGGGGTTTTGCGGTCGCCGTCACTTACTGAACAGTAGCTCTTTGGGTGTACGTCTGATTTCCCACGGATTAGCAACGGACACCATTTGGAGAAGTTCTTTGACAAAAATGAAAGAGTTCACACGGATCATACCATGCAGCCCGTGGCCATAAAAGAATAGGAAAGTTCACAGATAACCCAACCCCGGCCACTGGGTCTGTGATGCCTGTCACAGAGGACTAGACCGGGCTCATGGAACAGAGGGGCCAGGGCCCACGGGTCTCCATCCGGCTGGGAGTTCAAGGCTAACCCCGTTGAAACACTGCCTAATGACTCACTAGTAGCCACGGAACTAGTTTTCACAGAGGAGCTCAGTAAGTACTAAGAATCATTTCACCAAATAAAACTGAGCCAAAGTGGCATGAAATCAACAAAGCCACAGTAAAAAAAAACCACCGTGAATTTACTTGTTCACAAATTTGGTTCTTTAACAAGACCCTGGTTTTCTCCACCCCAGTAGACGGCCTTGGTGCTTCTAAGGGAAACAGGCTAAATGCAAACCTTCAGTCTTTAAGGACTAAAAGACAGGGTCCAGTGGAAGTCGGGCCTGCGTGAGTGTGGCTGGCAGGGTACGTGAACACCTCGCATGAGATGGACAGCAGTTTGAACACATCACCTAAAATGTCACATGGTGTTCTGGAGTGTGACATTGTTATGTTAGAGAATCACATGCTTATGATTTTGTAATAAAATATTTTGTAATAAAAAAAGGATTGTTATTTGTGCCGGACCCCATATAAAAACATCTACACAGGGAATTATTTAGCAAAATGTCCTTTATGACGCACATACCTTAGAATTAAATCTCCTACAGAAAAAAAATGAATTATTAGAAAAAAAACAGCCCTGGCTGGTGTAGCTCAGTGGATTGAGTGTGGGCTGTGAACCAAAGTTATCGCAGGTTTGATTCCCAGTCAGGGTACATGCCTGGGTTGCAGGCCACAGCCCCCAGCAACTGCACATTGATGTTTCTCTCTCTCTCTCTCCCTCCCTTCCCTCTCTAAAAATAAATAAATAAAATCTTTTAAAAAACCCAGTATATTTTAAAAAACATTAAATGTACAATTTTTAGGAAATCAAATGCTAAAGAAAATAATGAAATGCAGAGGAGTCCGAAAGAAGCCTGAAGAGAGGTACCGACTGACATCAGAAGGACACATGAAGAGTGTCTCAGAGGGTCACCCTAGAGGCGTCCGGGGAGACGAGAGTGGGTGTGAGCGGCAGGAGACCTGCTTCTCGCCCTCACGGTCACAGGGTCAGGCCGCTGCCCAGGGGGCGGCTCTGGGCGGGGCCGCAGGGGGATGCCCGAAGCACGTGCATCCTGGGCTCTGCGAGCTCCGGCGTGATCCCGGGCGTGAGCCCCACAGCTGTGGGGAGGGGGCGTCACTGCCACCTTAAACAATGTCATTACCTTTTTGTCTCACAAGTAACACCGATATGGCGCCGCAGGAGGACTACGGAAGACAGAGCGCTATACAGGAAAGGACTTATGTTCGCCCATCTCCTTGGCACCTGGACGTAGCGCTTGCTGACACTGGGAAGGACGGGCTCCCACAGCTGTCTTGCTCTCTCTCATATGCATCTGGTTTTGCAGTGGATCCTCCACCGCCCTGACCTTCCCTGTCTCCCACTGGGCAGCCTTGCACGCACGCACGTGCCTGAGGAGCACCACCACACTCTCCTCCGTCCGTCCCTCCCCTGGGCTACCCTCCGGGCCCCTGACGCGGTGTTCCGGTCCCTCGCCGCAGCGCCAAGCGGTGGGAGCGGGCAGCACCCTCTCCTGATGGTGACACCACCGGGGCTCGGGAGTCCAAGGGCGCATCCGTGTCTTCAGTCCTCGGGTCGCGCTGAGACTCACACGGAACGTACACCCGCCCACGAACCTCTGACCGGGCCCAGCCACCTGTTCCCACGACTGCTTTCCCGTGGCGACCACCCAGACGACCACACCCACTCGACTCAGTCCCCGAGGGTTCCTGTTTATCCCTGGGTGACTTCCACCTTACAGGTTTCCGGCCTTCATGGAGCTAAAGACGGTTTTGGACCTTAATTCTGTCCCTGGACGTGACACCCCTTTACTTCCTCGGACTGGCTGACGCCAGTCGGGGCAGAGCCAGTACAGACCCTGGGGACACGCCGGCCCCTTGCCTTGGGCCGGTCCATGAGACGACCCTGCTGGCTCGAGTTCCTCGCTGCGACCGGTGAGTGCCCCCTGTGTGGGCCCGGACGTGCTGTGCCGGCCCAGGAACGAGCCCACCACCCTGTCCCAGAACGGATTTATTCCGGGATGCTGGGAGGGGATTTGGGCAGGAGGCTAGCTGCCGTTTTCTGACCTCGGCGTGGGTGTGCCCTGGAAATTAGGAGGAGCCGGAGCGAGACCTACTCGGGCAAACAGGACGCAACCCCTGTCCTGCAGGCGAGGGTGGGAGCGGTGCAGGCCACTCCTCATGGGCCGCCAGGAGCAGGCCTGGCGGGTTCGAGGCAAGGTTTCTGCCCAAGAGCGGCGTGGCTGCTGCACACAGACTTTCCTGTCTCAAGAGCAGTACTGGGTTTATTTCTGGAATCTCATTAAACATCGCTGATGCAAGTTATATTTTTTTACCAGTGAAGACCGTCACTTTCCTCAGGAAGGGGTGTCTGCCCTCAGGGGTTAGAGGCCCCTCCCCCAGCTCCCTGGGAGGAGTACCTGTGATCTGGTGGGTTTTGCTGCCAAGGCTACAAGCCTGCCATCTAGTGGTGACCCGTGGGAACTGAAGGCAGTTGATCTTAGTTTTTGTGTCTTTTTGTTGTTGTTGTTTGGAAAAAAGCAAAAGGTTCCTTTTAGTCATAAACTACCACGCACGCACGTGTGCACACGCACACACACGCTGCGGTCCGGGTGTCAGTGCAGCTGGGAAACACCGTTCTTTCTCTTCCCATTCAGGGGGGGTCAGGCTAGGGCCCGAGTCCTCCGTGGAGGGTGGGCCGAGGGAGGACTGGGGCGGGCCACCTTGGGCCTGTCCTCTAGCTCGGGAGGAAGTTCCACTCAGTCACGTTCTCATGCAACCTCACCCGCCCTCTCCCCGCCTGTCCCTCATCCACACAACCAGGAAAACCCTGCACAGGTCACACGGCCCAGAAACTTACTGACGGTGCGGGTCACACAGATCAGAGAGACACACTCATTCCTGGTGTGCACTGGGGTGTGGAAAGGAATTAGAAACGCTGCAAACACACACAGCTAGTCATGCATGACCTTGAGCCTGTGCGCCTGGCATATGCAGCAATAGGTGAGAAAAGAGCTTGTTCAGTTCTGGCCAAGGTGCAGGCCTAGGTAGAAACGCTTCATTTCCTCGCACAACCAAAAGAAGGGTAGCGACCAATTTAAAACCAGTAAACAACCAGAACTGCCAGAAAATCAACCTGCGTGGAACTCCAACAACCAAGGAGTTAAAGAAACATTCATCCAGACTGGTAGGAGGGGCAGGGAGGGGCAGGGGGCGGAGAGGACCCTCAGCAAGGTGGTGGGCTGGGAAACCGAAGACTCAGAACCTCTGGCCGTAAAAACCTGTGGGGGTTGCGAAGGCGGGAGAGACTCCCGGCCTCACAGGAGAGTTTGCTGGAGAGAACCGTGGGATCCCAGCACGCACACAAACCCACCCACCTGGGAATCAGTGCCTGAAAGGGCCCAATCTGCTTATGGGAAGCCGGGGGAAGTGACAGAAAGTGGGGCTGGAGTGGAGCCAGCTCTCGGCACTGTTCCCTCTCGGACCCTCCCCCACAGGCAGCGCCAGGACACAGCAAGGAGGGCTGCCCTGCCCTGGCCAACGCCTAGGGCTCCACCCCTCACTGCGCAACAGGTGCAACAGGACAGAGAAACATGGCCCAAACGAAAGGACAGATCAAAGCTCCAGAAAAAATACAGCTCAGCGATGGAGAGCGAGCCAGTCTGTCAGAAGCAGAGTCCCAAGCGTCGGTAATCGGGATGCTCACAGAAGTGGCTGAGTTCCACCGCAGAACGAAGGAGGAAATGCAGGCTGTGCAAGGCGAAATAAAGGGAAATGTACAGGGGACCAACAGGGAAGGGAAGGAAATAGTGAACCTAAGGAGAGAGTCTTAAAAGCAGCAAGAGGAAAGGAAACAATTACTTACAAAGGAGTTTCTATAAGACTATCAGCTGATTTCTCAAAAACAAAACAAAACAAAACAAACAAAAAAAAGCTTTGCAGGCAAGGAGGGGCTGGACAGAAGTATTCCAAGTCATGAAAGGCAAGGACCTCCATCCAAGATGGCTCTGTCCCGCAAAGTTGTCATTTAGAATGGAAGGACATGAAATGTTAAAGGGACTTATCGAAGAAATAGAAGAATATCAAAAAGATGGACAGTACAACGACAACAAACTCACAACTAGCAACAACTGGACCTAAAACACAATAACAAAACCTACATAAACAACTAGAACAGGAGCAGAATCACAGAAATAGAGATCACCTGGAGGGTTATCAGCGGGGGTGTGGGAAGGGGAAGATTGGAGGGGAGGGTACAGGGAATAAGAAGCATAAATGGTAGATAGAAAATAGGCACGGGAAGGTTAAGAATAATATAGAGAAAGGAGAAGCTGAAGAACTTATACGTACAACCCGTGGACATGAACTAAGGGGGGAATGCTGGGTGTCAGGGAGGAGCCCAGGGCAGAGGGGGAATAAGGGGAGAAAAAAACTGGAACAACTGTAATAGCATAATCAATAAATTAGACTTAAAATATAAAATTGTAATTAATTTTATATAAATATAAATTTTGATGTTTGATATAAAACTTGTATTAAGTATAAAATTAATATAAATTTTGTTAATTTTATATAAAATATAAAATTAAACTTACTTTCAGTTTAAAAGTAAAAAAAGAAAAGAGTGTATTTGCATCTTTCAGATCAGCCACAACCTCCTCAAATCCAGCCTACAGAGCAAAATATGCCACATAAAATCTTCAGCATAATCAGCTTGTGTAAAAAAAAACTTAGTCATGATACAATAATAAAATTGTAAAAGATATTGACATTGCCTCAGTTCCCAATTTTTACCTAAAATGTGGCTGGAAACATCACTGCAAATCAAATATCTTATTACAATGCATTGACCTCGCCATATACTTGGACTTGAATAAATCATTCCTATGATCACAATAGACCCTCCCGGCCAAACTATAATGTTTTTATATTGTCCTATAAGAAGTAAAGATGGAAAATTCTGAAGTTGTTCTGTATACACAGCCACATGACATCAAATGAAATCTAGAGCTGACTTATCACTTATAAATAATACTTGGCTAGCTATAACAAATACTTAACTAGCAAAAATCTTGTTAGTAAACTAAAAAATTATAAGTTTTTTTGAGGCCCCTCAATAGAACAGCAGTGCAAACTGTGCAGTGAGACCTTCTTAGTTATTTGGTGAATTACCCTATAATAAGAAAATAGATTAAAAAATTTTTATATTAGCCCTGGCTGGTGTGGCTCAGTAGATTGAGCGCTGGCCTGTGAACCAAAGAGTTGCTGGTTCAATTCCCAGTCAGGGCACAGGCCTGGGTTGTGGGCCAGGTCCCCAGTAGTGGGTGCATGAGAGGCAACCACACATTGATGTTTCTCTCCCTCCCTTTTCCTCTCTCTAAAAATAAGTAAATCAATAAATGAAAGTAAAAATCTTTATACTCAATTTATTATAATATTTTTCAAAAATAGTGTTTAGCTCTATGTTTTGCCATGATAGAGCAAATCCATGCACGGCAAATAGTCAATTTTAAAATCCATGTCCAGAATGATAAGAGATAATTTGTATAATATAGGAGTTTTATTGTTAAAGTTTTACTTTTAGGCATAATTTAATTTTTATTACAAGTAAAAGGGGGATAAAAAGGAAGGGAGCTTATAGTTGCGTGCTTTCTTTTTATCTTCATAAAGTCCCCTTGAGGGAGGCTCGCAGGAGTCGAGGAACTCGTTCAAGGTCAGAAGAGGAGCCCCAGGAAGAGCGAAGCCCTTGGCTTTGACCCTGTGGGCGTCTGACTCGGAGTCCTGCGCAGGGGAGTGGGCACCTCCCAGGGCGGTTCCCTCTGTTCCCGTGCAGGTTACCACAGTGGGAAATTAGCAGAGGTCTCGAGTGCCGTGGGGATGTCGTGGGGATGTCGTCCTAATTTTGTTAAACTTATCCCACGCCCCCACCTGTTTTACCCCAAACCTCATCGCCAACCCTTCGTTCGCACTCCCCTAGAGCAGGAAATTCTCACGCGGGGGAAGTGGACTGACTCCGGTTTCTCGTGCGCGTGCGCGTGCGCTGAGGTCCCGAATGACTGCATGGTGCACTGTGTGTCCCTGCGCACTCAGGTACCTACACCTATTTCACACTCTCAGATTAGAAAAGAAAGAGGAAAGAACTTTTTTCTTTTCCAGCCGTTTAAAATACGCTCGAATGCGCATGAACCTGAAGGTGCAGCGGCGAACTGGAGTGGCGGGCGAGCACCGCACCATCCCCTCCCCCACGCGCTCACGGAAGCGGCGCGCTCCGCGGGGAAGCAAGGCTGACGGCGACGGGAGGAAGGAAACCGAAACTTGACTTTTCCAACGGTGCCTTCTAGGAGCTCAGAGAAGTTTTCGAACAAAGGCCCGGTTGTGAGTCTGTCCCCCGAGAGGGCCCCACGTGATTCAGGAAGGAGGATCGCAGACGGTACGGAGTGGCTGCCATTTGCAGGGCAGCTCCGCGGAGGGGCCCCCGCGGAATCCGGGGTGCAGGGGGGTCAGGCGGCCTCCTCTGACCTCGGCTGCCTCCACAAGCCGGTATCTACCAGATGACTGACGTCACTGCATTAACGAATCAATGAATTGCTTGCGTATTTGTTTGTTAAGTGCCTGTGTTCCCTCCTCGGATGTCACCTCCCTGAGGCCGTGCGCCTCTCTTCCCCGGCACGGCACCTGGCGCGCAGCTCCCACAGCATCAACCACTCTGTGCCCAGCCTGACGCAGTCCAGCCGTTCAAGCCTGGGCCCCGGAGGGGGCAGAGGAGGGCTCCGCCCCGTGGGAGCTGTCTGGGAGCCCCCAGGCACCCCGATTCCTCACCGGTCACCTGGCACAGCAGTGGAAGTTACCCCCATTTGGTTCTCGTGGGCATTCACTGAGGCGGTGAGTATGGAGCCCTTAGCCCGACCCGATGGAGAACACCCGGAAGGTTCTGCGTCACAGCCGGTCCCGTCGGCCTTGACTGCGGACCCAGCCTTGGGCTGCCCCTCTGCTCTCAGACCGTGTGGACACGGACCGTGTGGGACAGCCTGCTGCCACGCACACCTGCCCGTCACCGGGGGGCCGGCTCCAGAGGGCTGCAGGAGGCTCAGAAATCTGTGTTTTTCACAGGCATCTGGGAGTGATTCTGATGCAGGGGGATCTCTAGACCACCCTCGGAGACACGCCGCTTCAGAAAGAGGACCCTCGATTCCCAGATTTCTGCAGAGAGGCACGAGCTAATAGTCACGCATCGTGCGGGCTCTCAGGGGTGGGTAAGGGGGGGAGGGGGAGAATACCATCCTGGGGGGGAAACTGAGTTGATCTGTTAAAATTCCAGCCCCAACAGCCAGCACAATTTGTTGCTGCCACGCTCGCCAGGGACGGCGCTCCGATGCCCGTCTGCCCCTCACTCAGTTCCGTCCAGGGTTCCTTCCCCTCCCCCACGGGCTCGCAGACTGTGCCCATCTGCTCCCAGGGCGAACTCTCCATTCCTCCCGGAGTGGGGGCGGGGAGGGCTCGCGAGACGCCAGCCAAACAGCTGCCAGAGGGGTCAGAACGGCTCTGGTGTTTACACTCAGTCTTCGTCGCGGTCACTTGCATGCTCATGGGATTTATTCTCTTAGCCTTCAGACCACACGGGGGCGGGGGTGGGGGTGGGGCAGACCGTGGGGCCGCCCTCGAGTGCTCGGAACACAGACTTAATTCTCGCATTACTGCTGGTTAGTGATTATATTCTTTCCCACGCAAACAGCTGTGACCCCACTTTTGCCCGCCCCTGCATTGTCGGGATATAAATTTGGGAGAGTAAGAGAAACAAAATGGGCTTCCTTTTTTTTTCCTAAGCAAAACTTCCTAGAAAAGTGTTGCTGATAAATAACACGTGTGCAAACAGATGTTGGTCTCAGCCCTTGGCCTAGCCCTCAGCACCGGCCAAAGCCCCACCAGGGGGTCCAGCCCGTGGCCCACCGGGCGCTCCGGCCCAGGATGCCTGTGAGTTCGGCCCAGCGCACCATCGTCAACTTACTTCAAGTCTTGTTTTTGCTCATCAGTTTTCATGAGTGTGTGTGTGTATTTGCTGTGGGGCCCCAGACAACCCTTCCTTTCCCAGGGTGTCCCGGAGGCGCCAGAGGCTGGACACCCTGCCGCGCCCCAAGTTCGGGGGGCGTGCCCCGCCGCGGGTTTCCTGCGCTAACAGGCCCGTGACCCCGGCGGCGCAGTGATCTCACGCAGCAGCGGGACGGGCCCGGTGCCCGCCCGCTCCCCGAGGCCAGCTGAGGGCTGGCCTGCGAGACACTGCGTTTGAAGAACGCGGAGAAAACAGACCAGAAACTCGACGGACGCGGTCCCTGCCCCCCCACCCCGCCCCCCCTCCAGCCGCTGCGGCCCCCAGGCCCCGGGGGCGGGGCGGGGCGCGCGTCCCTCACCAGCAGGTTCTCGGGCTTGATGTCGCGGTGCACGATGTTGAGGCTGTGCAGGTACTTGACGGCGCTGGCCAGGTTGTAGAGCATCCCACTGGCGTCGCGCTCCGTGTACTTGTTCGTGGACGTGATGGCGTCAAACAGGTCTCCTCCCTGGGGAGAGACCGGCAGGCGGCGGGTCAGCGCTTGTCCCTGGGCGCTGCCCGAGGAGGGACCCACAGGCTCTCGGGACAGGGGGCCGGCCCGAGCAGGGCCTTCGTGTGCCCCGGGCCTCCCCGCCCCTTTCCGCTCCGAGGCCCGGCGACCTGACCGAGTGCCCTGCCAGGGCAGGAGTGTCCCTCCAGCTCCCCAAGGGAGGAGCTGGTGAGGGTCTCTGCCCCCAGGCCCCAGCCAGCGGGGGGCGGAGGCCTTGTGACATTCGGGTGTCCCTGCGGCATGTGGTAGGTGCCTCACCCCAACCCCTAGCAGTGCGGAACAGGGAACAATGCAAAGGAGGGCAGCCTCCTGCCCTGGGAAATCCACACCCCCCACTCCCTTCGCCCTCTGGGGGGGGATGGTGTTTCCTTTTTCGATAGTGCGTTCCTCTGGAAGAAGCAGAGAAAAGGACCAGAAACTGCCATTTCCAAGGTGAGAGAGAGAGGGAGGAGGGGAGAGGAATTTCAAAGGAGGTTTCCTGGAACCATTATGAGGGGGGACCCCCCAAAAGCCCAGAATGTATTTATAAAAATCGTGCATTTATCCTCACACGTTTAAACGTCAGTCACCCTCAAAGTGCTCCCCATCTGATGCAAAACGCACATCGAGACTCCCCCCACCGCCCAAATGTGTTGGAACTCATCGATGTCGGTGCCTTTTCATGCCTCTGCCGTTTTTTGTCTCACCTCGTCCACATCGGCAGAACGCTTCCCTTGGGAACTCTTTTTCTTATTCCCCGGGACGAGACCGGGGAATAGGGAGGGTGGGGCCTGGGGGTCATGCCTTTTTTTTGGTCTTAAACTGCTGAACACTCAGTCTGGGGTGGGCAGGTGCGCTCCCAAATCACCCATCTTGAAACGGGCAAATGCGTTGAAAGTGTCTACCAAAGAAATTTGCTGGAACAGAACACAGCCTCTCACAACAACGCCAGCTGGCACACGGATTCAGATGGGTTCTTAGAACGCTCCCCTAGCGGAGGAAGCCTGTCCTGCAAGGGGCCCACCCTCCAGAAGATAATTCCGGGTTTTGGGGGAGTCTCCCCTTGCATCCACCTGAACTTCTGTCCGCCGTGTTCTCTGCTGACCTACGGTTATTCGGTGAAACAGAGTGACCCACACTCCCCTCTCAGTTCTGTGCATTTGAACTGAGTCGGAAAACATGGGTCTGACCAGGGAACAGCGTCTGCATCCTTCTCCTGTCAGACAGCGCACCTGTCCCGCAGCTGAGCACGGTACACGGCTGCTTCGTCGGCTCCCTGGGGTGGTGGCAACGTGACTTTTCTTGTTAACTAGGCTGACAATTTCCCAGTCCCTGCGTGGCCTGACCTTTGCCCTGCGTGGTCCCCATTCAGCAGGCCCCCACCCACCGTCCACAGGGGTCCCCAGCTGCTGAAGCACCGACAGCCATTTTTGGAACGAACCCCTTCTCTCTGGACTGCCCATCCTTCTCAAAGCCGACGCCGCTGTGCAGGAGCTCAGGGGCTCACCCCGGGGCGGCGGGATCCCCACCTCGGTCTGTGTGGACAGCCCCCCTCTGTGGTGGGACGTGTGCGGGGCTGTCGAGGGCAGGTGGCAAGCCCCTGGCCTTGCCCCAGGCATCCGGGCTCCGGGCCTCATCCCTCTGCTCCCTCCACAGAGCAGCAGCTCCAAAGCCAGCCAGCCCCTCCCTCAGGGCGTGTGGGGCCCGTTCCCCAGGCCCTCCCGTCCCAGGGGGGTGGACGGGGTGGGGGAGTGGATGTTCGTTCTGTGGCTTCATCCCGGGTTGCTGGGTTGGCTGACAGCCTGCCCTGCCTCTGAGGCTCCATGCCCGCGGCACCCCCCATACTGACTGTCTCCTTCCCACGCGGCAGCGTGTGGGTGTGCGTCTCCTGTATCTCCTGGAGGAGCCAGCCGTCTGTCCCACGGCTCCGCACGTCCGGCCCCCGCACTTCCTTCTGCCTCGTCCAACCTCGAGTCTCCTGCTGCTACCTGCCCCTCTGTGACCCTGGCCCCCAGACCAGCCCCCGCCACTCTGTGGCCCAGCCTGTCCTTGTCAGAGCTCCTTTCCGGGAGTCCGTGCTCAGTTCCCAAGGCTGCTCCCCAACCGGGTCTACCCTCCTCGTGTGCACGGGCGCCCTGCTGCAGGCCAGGGTCTCAGGTCCCGTCCTGAACAGTCACGGGATTAGGCTGTAATCACGGTTCCTCCCCGTATTCCGTATTCCACCGAGCCGGCCTGGCGTGTCCTGTCGCTGCAGGCGCTCCTGGGCACGGCGCGGGACCCTCGGGCTTTGAGAAGCGCGGCCCCAGCGAAATCGCTCGGGGGGCGGGGGGGGGGGACAATGGGCACCTTCCGGGCCACGCCTTCCCTCCCAGACCTGGCCTCCCCGCGGCTCTGGGTCAGGCTGCACTGAGGGGCGGGGCCTGGCGGCCCCACGCTGGGCTCTGTGGACACTCCCTGGCCTGGGGACACTCTGTCGGTCACCTAGAGGAAATTCGCCACGCCCGCTCAGTGGCACGAGGACTTCCTTAGCTGCCCTTAGCCGTGGTCGGCAGACGCGGCCTGGGACGGGCGGACCGAGTCTCCCCGCCGCTGTGTTCTGAGCTGCTGAGCCTGGGCCCCGTGCAGGTCTCCCCTCCAACCTGAACTTGGCCTCAGCCTTCTGAGACTCCCGGGCAGGGAGCTGACCACTGGGTCACAGGGGCGGCGGGGGTGGTGCCGAGGCGTGGGCTCAAAATCAGCATCACTGGAAACACGCTATCCTTGAGGGCCAGGTCCCCAGTAGGGGGCGTGAGAGAGGCAACCTCCCTTGGATGTTTCTCTCCCTCTCTTTCTCCCTCCCTTCCTCTCTCTCTAAAAATAAGTAAATAAAACCTTTAAAAAATAGTATTATAATTTTAAAAAATTCTATCCTGGGCACTAGAGACAGTATAACGCACACCGTTGGTAACCACCACACTTTGTATGGTGATACGGCGCTGACACCCACGTCTCCTGACTCGGGAGATGACCCTTTCGTTGCCGGAGTACCCCTCCCCACGTCCATCCCCCCGGCCTCAGACAGGCCGGGGACCCTGTGTCCCTGCACACACGCCCCCACTAATCTGAAAGAAATGAGTGGTCACCTGAAGTAAAAAAAAAAGTCTCCACTATAAATACAAACAACCACTAAGTTGAAAATGACACCAACAGATCGGAAGTAAAGCAACTTCGAACAACGCAAGCTTAAAGGCCCTAGAATGACCAGCTTTCTACAAGGTCCCAGGTGAGTTTATGGAATGCTTTGCTTGTCTTAAATCCTTACAAGAGGAAACCCCAGCCCTGGCGGGTGTGGCTCAGTGGGCAAGGTCGCCAGTTTGACCCCCAGTCGGGGCACATGCTCTGCCACAGGTTCGGTCCCCAGTCAGGGTGCGTGCGAGAGGCAACCAATTGATGTTTCTCTCCCTCTCTCCCCCCGCTTCCTCCCTCTCTAAAACCAATAAGCATGTCCTTGGGTGAGGATAAGACAAAAAAAGGGCCCCGTCGTGGGCAGTGCTGGTCCCTGCCCCAGCCCGAGGGCGGGTCCAGGCCTCCCCGGCGGCACCCGCAGCGGACGCAGGAGGCGGTGGGACTGACCGATGACGCCCTGAGGCCGAACGGCCGTCACGTGCACCGTCATCAGGCCAACGGGACGCGCAGGCGCGAGAACAACAGGGACTGTGCCGTTCTCCCGGCAGATCGGTGACCCGACACTTAGGCTCGTTTGGACGGGAAGAGGACACGGTTCCCGGGAGTGAGCGGTCTCCGCTGGGACAACAGCGACCTCGGCCGGATCGGCACCAGCACTTCCTGTGTCCCACCGACCGGTGCCAGCCGCTCCTCCGCTGCCCACACTGTGTCGCCCCTGGGCGGGCACACACGAGAGGACTGAGGCACAGAGGGGCACCCCAAGGTCAAGGTCGGGGAGCTATTAGGTCAAGGCTGGGGACGTGGACTCTGCAGTGTGGCCCTAACACCACACTGATGCGCTTCGGCAACCATGACACCGGTGCCCGCGGAGGGGGGGCCGCACACCGGAGGGAGAACACGGTGCCGCGTCTGTCGCCCGGGACAGTGCAGGGCGGGGCCCCGTGGGGGCCCGCCCCTCTTCCCCGAGACGCCCACCTTCACCAGCTCCATGACCAGGTACAGCTCCGTAGGCACGTCCATCTCTTCGATCAGCAGGACGATGTTGGGGTGCTTCACCCTCCGCAGGATGGACACCTCGTTCTGGATCATGTGCTCCTGCCCGGGGCGAGAGCGGTCTCAGCAGGCTCGCCCGAGCGCTCGCCCCGCAGGGGAGCGACAGGGGCCACATGAAGGCTGAGGGAGGGGCACACGGCGGTGGGGGGGGCCGAAACACAAGGGGCGTTTCTCAGGCTCTGCCATTTGGGTCGCACAGGTGGGCCCACGGGTGTGGACGGTCCGTAGACGATACTGGCGATTTCAGAACTTATCGCACCCACTGCGAGCGCATGTGGGAGCAGGGAACGGAGCCTGAGATCGCAGGAGTAATGGGAGAAAGCAGCCAAACGAGCAAATAAGGGGGAGGAGGGAAAACACACCCCATCATTCCAGACCACTTTGTCCCAGGACCGTTTGTAAAGGAAAGTCTAGCTGGTCTGGGACCCCCGTCCCGCCCAAGGCAGCCGCTGGGACCCAGCGTCTGTGTTTGCTGGGGGGCTCGCTCCTGCCTTTCTTTCCACCCCGCCCTGCGCTTTCCCGGGGTACACCTCACACGTACTTTGCCTCGACATTTGCTTTTCTTGATAATTTTCAGAGCGTACTCCCTAGCCGTCGACCTGCAATGAGAAGAAAAAATTGTTTTCATAAACTTAATTTGAGATACAGTGAATCCTGTAGTTAAGGATGCCTCGCCTATCCCGCAGGCCTTGCCCCATGGTGTACATGTTTCGTGAATGACTCTTTTTTCCCAAGAAGCAGGTAACGCTCAGGGACCGAGCAAGTGTGGAGACGGCACGCACGCTCGTGTGGAAACACAGGGAGTGGCCTGCGGGACCACACCCGTCCCGACACCACCGCTCTCCTCCCGGCCCCCGTGGCTCCTGCTGGGGGGCCCACATGGCTCCTGCCCCGTGGTGGCCGGGGCCTGAGACGGCTGTGCGTTCCTGCCCCTCCTCCTCCCAGACTCTCGGAGGTTCGAGCTCCTGGGAGGGTGGCTGTGGCCGTTTCCTGAGTGGGCCACATGCACGGTCTTGCCGGAAGCCCTGAGGAGCAGCTTGTACTCTACAGACGTGGGTTCCGGGTGCTAGCCTCTGAGGCTGGCCAGAGAGCCCACGGCCGACGTGCTTGTGGTGCAGACAGGGACACAACCGTCACCCGGGCGTCCTGCGGCCTCTCGGGCGATGGCTGCCCCTTGCCATAGAAGTGCAACGGAGATGACAGTGAAGTCAACTCACCCTCCAAAGCCACGGGGCAGTAGAGGCCACACAAGCAGGAGCTTTTGGGGTCCCTGGTTCCCACAGACCCCCACCAACCCTGCCCCACCTCCGTGACGCATGGTGGGGGGAGGTTTGGCCACATGGTCGCCAGTAAAGAGCTTTCCCAGCTGCACAACCAAGACTGTGGTGGCGGCCACCGCATGTGCACCACCAGAGGACACCGCGCAGACACGGTGATCATCATTGGCCCTACGTGACCGGCCACGCCCCTTCATTTCTGGTGGGAAACCAGGGCCGCCGGCCTCTTTCCTGCCGGCAAAGCCAACTTTCAGGATCCACACGAACCCAGTGGGAGGGAGGTGGGCAGAGACCGGCATTTTGAAGCAGGGTTTTAAAGTCCTCAGCACGGAAAATCAAAGGGGCCTCCCAGCCCCACGGGTGGAGGGAGAGAGGCGGCTGTGAGCCGGTCAACACGCACACGCCACGTGAGCGCACACACACACACCCACTCCCATCCATCGCCTCAGCGATGGGGGCTCTGCGGGTGCAGTGTCTGTCTTTTCCGCCCAGGGACGAACGCCACGCAGCACGCGTGGCCGCGGCTCGGCTAAGCCACGTTCTGTGGGAGCCGCCACGCTGGGGACCGTGGAGAAGAGCGGCCAGGTGTGCGGGTTCGAGGGCGGGGCCCGGACCCACGAGCCTGGCTGAGGACTCATGGCGCTGAGCGATCTCGGGCTTCCTCTGCGTGTGGAACAGGAGCCACACCGACAGCGCGGAACCACTGTGACGGTTAGAGGGGGCATCCGACGGGAAGGGAAGGGTGTGTTGCGTTTGCTCAGGGAGCGGCGGTTGCTCCCGTTTTTTGGTCACATGCGGCCAGGGACATAAAGGGACCTGTTCTCCCCCTGGCAGAGACCCCACAGCGGTCAGGCCCGGCGCCGAGGAGGAGGGGGTGAGAGGGACAGAGGGCAGCGGAGGGCTTTCCCGAGCCACCGGCGACCAGCCTGCGCCCCCTCACCAAGGGTGGCTGCCCCTGTGTGCGCTGTCACTGCACAAAGATCCCGGCTGGGTGGGCCTGTGGGGCAGGGCGAAGTGTGGGGTCCCCTGCCTGAGGGTGGCTTCCCCAGGGTGCTCCAGCCTCCCTCGAGGAAGCCCCTTCCAAAGTGTGGCAGCGGGTTCGTGGAGCACATCAGGGGACGCTGACCGAACCAGGGACAGTCCTGGTGGCCCAGGCCCGGCGCAGACCTCCCAGCCAGCTGTGCTTCTAAGCCAGAGGCCGGGCGACAAGAGCAAGGTCCGCTCTTTTCCGGGCTGCAGCTTCTAGTCCGGGCTGGCGTTCGCTCCGCAGGGCACGTGCGTGCGGGGAGGGGCACCGGGCGCTGTTCTCACACTGTCCTCACACCGGTGGCGCCCCCCCGCCCCCGCCCACAGGGCAGAGGCGGGCCCCAGGGAGGCCTGCCCGCCCCACCCTGGGGCCAGCTCCCTCCTGCTGGGGAGGAGGGGGTTCCCCCTGCGCTCCCACACTCTGCTCGCCCAGCCCCGAGGAGACGCTGCCGCTGAGAGCCAGCAGCCATGCGAGAGAAACGGTTCCAGCCTGGCGCTGGGCTCAGGGTGCGAGGAGGCCAGCCCCCTGCGTCGGGGCGGGATCTCCATCAGTTGTCACCCCTCCATCTCGAGCCACCAGTTCCTGTCCTTGACTGCGTGTCGAGGTCCCACGGGCTAACCTCACCCTCTCCACCCTTCCCTTGGGCTCCCCACGGGGCCTGGCTCGCTCGCGACGAGACGCTTTAATGCACTGAGTACCATTTTTGCCGGCGATCAGCACATACATGCTTTAAAACCTTTCGAGGGTATCACAGCTAGTTTCATGATTGCATGTGACATATATAATACACACACACATATATATATATATTCTACCCAGGAATGTCTGATCTCTACACACTGCCTGAAAAAGAGTATCGGAAAAAATTACTCCAAGTGCGCATACATCTTTTTTGAACAAAATGAAAGGACTTACCTGAAAAACCCGGCAAAGTCTTGCTGAGTACATTAAAAAGAAAAATCAAAGTCTGCAATTTATAGCTTGTCCCCAGGAATCACTACATTTGTCAGTTCTTTTTTTTTTCCTTTTACATCTGGGCCCCAGGCACTAACCGGTCCCACCTGTGTCCGCCGACAGCCGAAAGAGACGTGATCTCGGAAAACGCGGCCCCGGGGTTTCCTTTCCCCGCCGAGGGCGTGCGTGTGCGCGCGCGCACGGCCGCCTCCTCACCTCTCCACGCATTCCTTGACGACGGCGAAGTTGCCGTCTCCGATGGTCCGCCCGACTTTGTACCGCTCCGTGATGGTGGCCGGGATCTGGAAGCCCTCCTCCGCCGCTTCTGGAAGAAGCGATGGTGCGCGTTTACTGGTGGGGCCGCGGGCGCGGGCGCGGCGCAGACGCGGAACAGACGGGACCCCCTCGGGACCGGGGGTCCTTTTCCAGACAGCGAGGCCAGCGCCCTCTGCTGACACTGTGCACTCCCTGCGACCTCATCCCTGGGCCAAGGCGCGCGCCCGCCCGCATGTGTGACCGCAGCGCGGGCTCTCCGGGCAGGGGGCTGTGCGGGGGACGCGGGGCTGTCTCCATGCCGCGTCAGTCTGATTGACAGCACTGATGGCAGACGCACTGCGTGCCGGGAAAGGCCATCTCTAGGTCTGGAGGGACACCCCCCCCCCGCCCCCCCGTGGCTAGACGTTGCGCGGGAAAGTGCCTGCCGTGGGCGCCCTGAGCCTCACTCCCTCCTGAAAGGGAGGTCTCCGGAAACCTCCGTGGGAACGCAGCCCCCACGGCCACCCCTGCCCGTGTCGATGAGCTGACCCTACCCCGAGTTCTCCCCAGCAACCTGCGGAGCAGATGTTGGGAGAAAACTGCGGCATCCATGATGTCTGCGAACAGCGCAGCTTTGTCGTTTCAATTACCTGAGTGCCGCTAACACAGCACACTGCCCCCTTCCGATGCTCTGAAATGTGTTACAAACGCCTAACGATGCTTTATGCATTCCGGGGGTAAAACCGAGTAAGCCACACCTTGGGTCACGTAAATACGCTGGGTAACCTTCAACATCTCAGGGGCGTAAAGGGCCTTTTACGGCTGGGGCTCTAAACTTTGCATGCTCCAGAGTTATAGATCCCGTCTGCCCCGGGCAGCCTGGGTGCGACATGGGGTGGGAGCCTGGTGCACCCTCGCAACACCCCCCTCCTGTGACCTTGAACCGTAAACCGAGACTGAACATCTCTTCTCCGAATAAAATGAAAACCTCAGGAATTCCTTCATGAGTTCTGTGTGCTTGTTTAGTCTGTATCGACGGGGAGTGACGGATAGAAACTCAAAATGGTCAGACAGCTGCTGGGGGCCCCTGACTCGGGTTGGGGGGTGGAGAGCGCTCGATTGCCCCTTCATTCTGCGGCAGGGGCTGCAGTTTCCGGAGCGGGGGGTGGGGGGGTGTACATCTCACCGCCCGTGCTCGGCCCCCACCCCGGCCCCGCGGACGGGGGTCTCTGCTCAGACAGCAAGCCCCGTGCTCACCGCCTTCTCCCGGCCCGTCGTTCTCGTCCATTGAGCTGCAGACCTTGGTGGACGCCAGGGAGGTGGACGAGCCGCCATGCTGAGAGCCCTGCAGGGGACAGAGCAAAACAGACACACACACATGCACGGTCAGGGTGCCGGGCCCCAGGGGCCGAGCCCAGCCCGAGCCCCGGGGGGAAGGGGGGCCTCAGACCCCTCAGTGAGGGTGGCACCTCCTTCCACCCCGTCAGACAGGGCCCGGTGGCGCCGACCGGGTCGGGCCCGTCCCCCTCCACAGGGATATGCCACGTGGCTTTTGTTCCTCTGGCTCAGGGCGGCCACCATCCAGCTCCGTCTCCACGGGGCAGACGGGAGCGGCCTCGCCCCCTCGCCCGCCGCCTGCCTGCCCACGGGCCTCGGACACGGTGCCCTTCTGATCACGCGGACGGTGTCTCTGTTCTTACCCCGGGAAAACATTCTCTTCAGTTTGTTTTTACCAAGTAGCCTAAAAAAGCAAAAATGATCCAGCCTTACCGCATCCCTGGAGAAAAAGCTTCAGGAGAGGGTTTGTGAAGTCCGCTTTGCCATGAAGACACAGGCCCTCGGGCATGGGGTGAACGTGTCACGTGACCCCCACAAAAATCTGGGGCCACGGCAGGAAGAGAAGCCTTGGCCAGGTGATTCCTTGTATCTGGGGGGGAGGGCGGGTTGTGACCCAAGACCCAGGAGAGCGCACGGGGTGCCCACTCAGCCAGGAGGCCCAGCGGCGGCCACAGCCAAACACCAGGTGCTCTGATCGGCCGGGGCAAGGTGTTCACGAGGAATACGCCGGCTGTGCACCTGCTCCCTGAGACGCCCCTCGGCACCTTCCAGTGCTATTTCTGCACAGCCAACACGGCTCGTCCTGGAAGATCTTCCTTCTGTCTCCCTGCTTCCCCCACTCGCTGGGCCCATGGGCGCTGGAGGCGGTGCGGGGGCCCTACCGGCTCGTGGGGCCGGCCGTGTGCGCGGCGGAGGAGGGAGGCAGCCCCTGCTGGCGGACCGACACCGGCAGGGTGCGGAGCAGCGCGGCTGACCTGCTTGTCCGCTGCTTACCTGTGTCCCTTCCGCCTCCCCCCACGCCAGCCCGGCCGGGGCGGGAGGGAGGAAAAGTGTTACATGGTTTCGTCAGGGCCCGCGGCACCGGGCAGGGTTCCATTTCCAGCCAAGATCACTCTGATGCGGGAGATGCGAGCTAACCCCCACGGGGGCGTCTGGGTCCACGGCCACGAAACGTCTTCCTGGGCGAGGCTGAGCACGTGAGCACGTGAGCACGTCCCACCGGACGGGGCCGTCCCAGCTGACGGGTGACGCGATCGGGGGAGAAGCTCAGTCCCCAGCCGTGACGCGTCCGCTTCCTCACGGGACACCCTAGAGGTCCCGTGGCCCCACTGGTGACCCTCCGGGGGGCACCCGGTCTCTGCGGTGGGTGTGCCCCTCACGTCCCAGCGCCAGCACAGCCCGCCGGCTGCTCACCTGCCTGGGGGCCGGGGCTCTGCCCTCCAGCCCCGCGTTGTGCCCCAGCAGCCGGCCCTGGTCCCCCAGCAGGCCAGAAAGGGGACTTCAGGGTGTTTCTCGGTGGGGCACCGCGTGGTCACAGCCCACTGTGTCCCCAGTGACTGCGTGGACCTCTGACCCCTGCTCGGAAACAAGACAGACTTATGCTGTGGGTGCCTGGGGGGAAAATTAACGGTCATGTTACCACGTGTGAGGGGAAGGCGAGTGCTCTCCAGAACGGTGGGGTCTTTGGTCCCCGCCTCATCGCCTTCGCTGCTGCGCGGTGGTCTCCGAGCAGAAAAGCAGTGGCGTGATTTACGAAACGTGGGCCTCCTCTTCTGGGGTGTCCCCTCCTTGACTGTCTTCCAGTGGCGTCACCAAGGGGTGCAATGATGCGGGCAGGCTGTGGTCCGGGGGGCAGGGGCCGCCCTGCCACGTGCCACGTGGGGGTTTAGAGTTTAGAACACACAGACACATCCCTTCCTCAGGCACCAGGATGAACAGATGAGTGACAAAGGTGCCCACGGTTTCTGCACACAGTTCCAAACCCTGGTTCTCTCGATCAGAACACCAGCTGCTCCACACAGAACTCTGACCCGCAGTGCATGAAGACACCTGTTGAACCGTAGCGTTCACACGCCTGCTGGAGACGACCCAGAGCTGCCCTCTCAGCTCACGGTCGATCGCGTGGTCAGCCGTGTCCCCAGAGGTCGGCTGCCCGAACACTGGGCCCAGGGCCAGCGGTGCTCCCTCCACCTTACGCACAGAAACCCGCAAGGAGTTTCCACTCTCCGAACACACGAAAGGGGGGAAAACGGGTCGGCTTGTGTTTAAACCCGCTTGCTTGTGGCTTGCGGCTTGTGTTTCTGGAAACACTCAACACTGTCCATCCTGGGCCAGAGGACGGACATTTCTAAGCGAGAGACTTAGTCTAGTTACAAATAGGCCACTCTGAAAACGAGCAGTGCCTTCTTATTTAGTGTGCTCCACAACAAAGGCGCCAGATTTCTAACGGCGTTATCCCCTCTTTCCCCACAAAGAAGAAAGGTCGCTACCATTTTATAGTAATCCTTTCCTAAGACAAGGCCCACTCCTGGGGTCAAAGAGCTGCAGGGACCAGAGTGGACCGTGACCATGGCCTGTCCCACCCGACTTCCGTCCAGAAACCGGATGCCCAGGACCAACACCCCAGGTAGGTCGCCGTCAGACGCCTGCCCGGGGACCTCCAGCCCTGCACCCACCGCTGCCCGGGGCGGCCCTTCCGCCGTTCACCTGAGGCCGGGACAGTTCTCCCGCAGGGGATGCTGACAGGGTGCTGCCCTGCCTCGTCTGCGTCCTGTTCCTCACTCCCACCCGCAGAGTGGCCCAGGCCAGTCTTGCCCAGCTCTTCAGCAAGGCTCCGGGGGGCCCTTCCAAGTCTCCCCCCATTGTCCACCTGAACGGTCTCTGTCGTTGTCGTCATCGCTGTGTCCTGTAACGTCAACCACCACCACCACCTGCTCCCAGGAATGGCCACCTGCAGGCACCCTCCCATTGTCAATCACCTGGTGCTCAAAACAAACTCCATGCCCCAGGTGCACCTGGGCCGGCCCAGAGCGGGCGGGACAGGAGAGTCCGGGGCGGGGGGGAGGGGACCTCACGTGTTCGCTCTCTCTGCCCGTCTGAGTCATGTACTGGACAGTGTGGCTCCTTGGGAGTGCTCGGGACTACCCTGAGCAGGCTTGGTGCTGGGGCACTTTGGGTTACTGTCCGTAAATCTGACGGGAGGATCTGGAAAACGGTAAAGGAAAAATGTGTATAATCTAGTTCTTCAGGAGTAACTAACTGAGCTGAATCCGCCTTTCACTCTCGACCAGCAGCAGCTGCAAACCCCACTTCTTGTCTTGCATGCTTATAAAAGTGACACCCATGCACTCGTTTGATTTCGCCTGAGCAGACAGATAAATGATTTTGTCCTGCACACGACGCTAAGATTTTGTGTTTCCTTCGAGCGGTTTGCTGGTTCCAAGGCGTCTGAGTGTGCAGTACAAAACCCACAGTTATTTCAGCAGTTAATGCGGTCGGCTGCTCTACGCGGCAGGGTGGCATTTGAAGTGTCATCACCTCCCAGCACATGCCGTGGGGGCCAGGTGGGGAGGCTGCCGGCGCCGGGAGGCGTGGCCGGCGCACCTGCGGGGAAGTGCTGCCCCGCCCTGTGTTGGAGCTCGCCCCCCGCACCGCCACTCAACTGGGCCGCGGAGCAGATGGCGAGCACGCCTCGCCGTGCGAGGGGGGCAGCTGACAGCATGGCTCTGGCCACATTTCCCCAAGATGTGTCTGCGGGCGACGTGGTAAAAAGCAGCTCGTTTTAAGTGTGGACTGTGCACGCAGCTCCTGCCATGGGTTTCGGGGGGTCGCTGACCTGGGGCCCACCCTGCACAAAGATTCCAGAGATTCCTAATCAGTCCCGAGGAGCGAGCCCTGGCAATCCCTCCACGGGACTCGATTACGAGTCCCGTAATCGCTCCCGTGGAGCGAGTCCCGTGGAGCGAAGCCACCGGAGCGCTTCGGCTTGAGCTGCTCCGCCTTGACCGTCTCCCGGCACACATCGACCGGTTCCTAAAATTCGGTGGCACACCAAAAATGCACTTTTTGCCCATGTGACAAGTTAGGTATAATTTTGATGACTTTACAGTAATCATAATAACCTAACATTTTTTGCTCCCAAGTGACTTTTCAAAAACTAAGGTGCCTGTCCTTGTGTGTAAGGCTTTCTGGTACCACGAATTAACCGATCAGACACAACCTTATTATGTGACGTGACCGATAAGATGCGACTCTATTGCATGACATGTATTCATGGTTCAAGACAGGGCGCTCCCATTGGGTGGCTATTGTTGTGTTGGCTGGTGTCAATTTTTTATCTGACAATTTAAGGGAAAAGAGGTCAGTGCCCCTGACGAAACAGTCAGGGACTGCCTGTTTTAAAGATTCTTGCGACACACTGGTTAAAAACCGCTGGCGTACAGTAATTACTTTGTCGATGTTAATTTGAAAAATTGTAAAAAAAAAAAAAAAGCCAGTTAAGAAACCAACCTGGTCAACTTTATAAAGGAAACACAACCCATAAATATCGAACAGACGTGCAAACAGCGGTCTTGATGTTGACTTGATTTGACTCTTTCAAGACGACTTCATGTAACAAAATAAAATCATGACCTTGGGGCAGAAAGCCTGAACCCGAGGACTGCTGTGCGTGCATCGGAAAACCGTCCGCGTATTCCCTCGCCAGGGGGGGTGGCACCGAGCTGCACCAACTGCTGAGGCCTCAGTATTGGAAGAAGGCAGAGGGGGCCCCGTCTTCCAAACTGCTTTGTCTGCCTTCTTCGAGTTCGTTGAGCCCGAGGAAAGTTTGCCGTACAGGCAATCATGTGTACAGCTAAGGGGGAATGCTACAACATGTAAAACGTTATCACAAAGGTGTGCCCCAAGTTTTTAAAAGGCTGAAGAACCCCTGTTCCTGAAGTGAGGCCCCTTAGGGAGAGAACAGGAGAACGGGAATATTGGCATTACATCTACTGCAGTGAAACCCCAGGAGCCACGATTTCAAAACTTGGTGCGTGTAGTTACAGCTTCGTGGCATCGGGGAGTCGGTCGGTCCACGCGCCTGCTGCGGGGCCCTGGGCTCAGGCCACGTTCTGTGAGCTCCGAACCTGAACCCTAGGTCTCGTAGGGACTGGTGTAGCGGTGCGGCGGGGGCGGGGGCAGGGGACAAGGAAGCGTCCTTGAATGAGGGACTCCTCATGAAGTCACAGCTCGACCACGCTGGAAGGGGCCCAGGAGGGGGCATCTGGCTTGTCCCCACCGGGTGAAACGGACCCCTCCCCCAGGGGGCTAGCAGCCTAGGATGAAGGGGAGCCCCTCTCCCAGGCACCCGCTGGGTTCCGCTTTAGCTCTGTCACACCAGGGAGCCGTAAGCGCCCTTGGGAGTTACACATCTGTAAATGTCCTTCTGTCCAGCGTCATTATCGCTGAATGTCGTTACTGGTGACATTCAGGTGGTCAAGGAAATCACAAAGAGAACCAATGAAAGTAAATTTTCAGGTTAAAGTGCACCTGGTACAAATAGGAGATTTACAACCAGAATTCTGAACTTCCATAATAATTTTAACATGAAGTATCGTTTTAAATAGGCCAGTGGAAATTTATTTTCTCCCTTACACCATATTATGAATGAAGCAGATTATGGACTTTTGTTCTAAATGTGAGTTGGGCGATCCGGTATTTCATTATCATCATTATGGATATCCTTACATATTTACTTATTTTACACATTTACTCAGTGCTTTAGAAATAATTTGCATACACACACTTACATTTTGCCCCCCTGCAAATTAGATGACCCTAGAAAAACCTCTTCAAACCCAGTAGACAGCTAGTATTTTTCAAAACATATGCCAATTTCTTTTTCCAACCAGGCTCCAGTGCCTGGCAAACTCACCCCGAGAGCAACGCAGAGAGGAGAGCACGTTGTTGGCTCCAGTGGCACCAGCCGAGACGGAGTTCTCCGCCAGACAGACTTCTTATTGGGCCGCGGCTGCGGGGCTGCACGCTTCCGGCGTCCCGTGGTGCCGGTCCGCAGGGGCCCGGGCATCCCTCTGGGGGGCGGGGCGGGGGGGGGGGCGCCTCACATAGGGCTTTGAAAGGGATCCTTCCCCCACACAGCCGCTTCGGTCTCCCAGCCTACGCACTGAGTTTTCTCAAAGAAGCTCGCTGCACAACGCAGGTGGGTTTTCCCGTTTATTACTGAGTGATGCAAAGGCGGGGTCACAGGTGAACTCAGGGGAGCGACACGGGTACAGCGTTTACAGGGGAGGCGCAGCGTGAGGGCGCGGCGCGGCCACCGCCGCGGGTCGTCCGAACGTGTCATCACTTGGCGCCGTCAGACTCTGCGGACGGCCTCTGCAGACGGACTTTTAAAACCGGGTAGCGCCAAACCAGTGCTCTTGGGAAGAGAACACACATCCAGGCGAGTCGAGCTGGGGGCGACCGTCTCCTAAGAGTGTCGTCCGGATTCCCAGCATCCACGGTGCATGTTGACGTGCAACGTCCATGAAAGAAAGCAACTCAGTTCCTTGTCGTCGATGACTTTGAACTCCAAACACAGATCACAAAACAAGGAATGTCCGTAGCTCTCTGCCTACGGTCTCTCCGACCTCTGCTGCCGGGCCTCCGAAGACATCTCGTGGCCATATACAACACAGACACTCACATGTTACATGCATCATTTTTACACACTACCTTGGGTTTACCCATCGTCTTTGCTAGAATGAACCACATTTCAAAGACGCTCTATATCATGCACCCCTAAAATTACAGCTGGGGCCGCAGGCCCCCGCCGTCTGCACATGCTTTACAGGCACAACAGCACGACACACATCTTCCAGCTGAGTGGTGTACAGCGCCCTGCACCAGGCAACGGGCACACTGAATTAGAAACACAGCACAATTTCCACACCGCACGTCCGTGGGGCAGCTCGGTCAAATCCAGTGATCACCGGCACGTCCAGTCAGAGAGGCCGGCGCGGCCGCCGCAGGCCCGCACACGCAGGCAGGTGTGTGCGTGTGCGGCACATCCACTCAAGTTACATTGTCACATGTGTGCGTATGTGTGTGTAGACATGCACACACATGGAGCAAGGACAGTGAGGTCACTAGGAAACAGAACACGACAGTTCAGAAGAGCGTCTGGGAGGAACAGACAACATCGCCTTACGGGTTATCTGGCTTTGTGATTGGACTCCGTTCCCATCGAACGTGGTTCGGACCCTCCTCTGGTCATGGTTCAGTGCGACGCCCAGCCCCTCACAGGTCCACAGACCGGCACTTCATTCTGCAGGGACACTGACTGGCAGTCGCTGCGTGTCCTCAGTGCGTGTGAAATGTCACACGTACTCTAGAGAAATGTCTGTGCGAGCACTCGTTTTAATAGTCGACTATCAAGACGTAACAATATACATGTGAATGCGTGCTCCTACGTAATTGTCCACAAATACTGGATTTGTGTAAATTTCGATGATTTTGTGTGTGTGTGTATCTAGATTTCAATATTTAAAGGAATCGGGACATCTGACCATTTGGAACTGTTTTTGCCGTACGAGCTCAGCAAACTACCTTTGAACTTGAACCTGCCCTGGCCAGTTTGCCACGGGTCACCATGCATGGCGTGAAGGCTGCACATGTAATTCCACAACAGCCAGCAACTCGTAAGGCTGCGTCACAAGTACCACGCTTGACTCTTCAAGGCCTGTCCACAGACACGAGTGTAAGCACGCCCATGGGCACACCCATGGGCACACCGAGGCCTGTAAATGCACACAAACATGCACACACCGGTACAGGTATATGGCCACCTAGGAACAGGCTAGCAGTCCAATAGCTGCCGTACATGGGATTATTTTCCAGAACTATTATTCTACATTTTCACTCATTTGTACTGAGACATGTGGCTTTTAGACGTCTCCATTGTTAAATGTAAAAGCAAAAAAAGAGCCCAGTGGTGCACGCATCTGCAGCGGGGGCGGCAAAGCGCCCCAACCGGCGACCCCGGGGACACGCCCGGCACGCCCACGCGGGTTCGAGTGGTTTCAGAAAACATCTGATTCGACTGTTTCATGTTTAGAGGAGCCAACATATAAACACAGGGATGTGTACAGGTGGGCGGGCCTGGAGCTTTTTAAAAGCCTCCCCCCAACCTTAACTGAGCCAAACAAAGAAGAAACAGGCCCCGCGGCCTTCAGAGCCCATCCTCTGCCTCCACCCTGAACTTCACCCCGGACGCACCGTGCACTTCTGGAGTGCGGGAAGCAGGGGGTGTTTATTAGGTCTTTTTCTATGGTATCTAAGGGAGAAAAGGGGGTGCGCGTGAAAAACTATCCAACTTTTACCTAGAGCAACAGCTCCTTCCGCGTGTGTAAGGTCACCCTAAGGACAAAAACGCATGTTTTTTGTTGGCGTTCTCTCTGGTTCAGTAGAACAATTTTAAAATCCAATGTCCCTGCTTTTCCAAAAGAATTCTGTAAGTAAGTAAATTTTAACTGCCTATCAACCATCAGGTTGGTTCCACTAATAAACTGAAAACTCTGGTTTGTTGTTCGGGATTTTTGTTTTTTTTTTTTTTTTTTGGCCCTGCTGGAGTGCAGCGGAATGACGTTCTGCACAGAAAGAGATCTCAAAGCCTGTGACTGGTGTGCTGTTTCAGCCTCCGAGGGACTTCGGTTTCAAACAGCGGGTGATATATGTTGTCCCCGGAGAGCCCTGTAATAAAAGTCACATGCCAAAAAGACGGCGTGCGAGGGCCGGCCTTCCCTTGGGAGCCCGGGACGGACAGTGGGCCGTTACACCCTCGCCAATGAGCACAAGCCCCGTTAGCCTTTCTCTGCCGTGTCGGCAAGGCAGAGCCAGGGACTCCACCTCCACTGGTCACGTCTGCCCCTTCCCCAGGACAAACGGCGTCTATGGGACCTGTCTCAGCAGTGGCTGTCCCTGGGACGGACAGTGCCGGGGGGGCTGACGTTCCTGGCATTCAGTTTTGTCCTGGACCACCCGACCCCGCCAGACTCAGGTTTGCTGTGCCCCCGCGCTGTCTGCCTTTCGGGCTGTTCGGGCAGACGCGTCCTAATCTTTTATGGACTCGACTGTACTAAGTAATGCGTTTCACAGAGACGTAACTCGGGCAGACACCCGCGCGGGCGGCTTCCCAGATGTTTGCTGTTTCCGCTGAAACCAAGCAGCCCTTTGATCTCAGCAGGAGTCTCTGTTCCCCTCTATTGGAAACAGTCCTGGGGCGGAGGTCTGGCACAGGCATTGCCCTGCACAGCCCTTTCAGGATGGGACGGTTCGGGCGGCGGTTCTCGGACAACCTGCCGGAGAAGTGTCCTTCTCCCCGCCAGACAGGCTAACGAGGCACTAATTATTACAAGGCCAAGTTCTCAACTGCTGTTGGATTGTCTGGGCTTTTTTTTCCCTTCTTCTCTTGGTTGAAATATTTTGCTCACTTGGAAAGTGAGAAGGTACCATGTGTAAGTATAAACCAGATGGTATAATGTGCTCGTTGAGCAATTTATCAAGAAGTTCAATTTCTAACATTGAGAACAGTAACATGACAACTGAATTGCTCTCCATCTTGAATCAAGCGTTTTGTTTTAAAATTCACTTTTCAAGTGAAATTTGGGAAAAAAAAACTCCAGTAAAAGCCTGCAAATGGCATCGTACATTTTTCATGTATCACCTACTGAGACACAGCCAGCCTGCGGAGTGTCAGAACCAGGCTGCCCAGCCTCACACGGTCAGCGTCCGCACCGGGAAAACTACAGGATTGCTGAGATGTGGCTTAGCTACAACAGATCATACACATTCAGCTCAGGGAACATTCAGATTTCAAAGTAATGATTCTATGTTTGAGCAAAGCTGACCACGATTTGTAAGGAGAGGAACCCGGAAGAGCAGAATTAGTGTGTTAATGTGAACAGGGGGTTATAATCACAGACTTGGTTTAACACAAAAGGAGTTTTGCATATGAAAATTTCCAAGACACCAGCAGGCCCCAGGATGCATCGGAACGGGGACCCGGCTGTTTCGGGCCCCCTTCACACGGCACCGGGTACAAGAATTTTGCTTCTCAAACTGGTTTTTTGGAAGGCATCCAGGCACAGTGGGTTTTCGGAGCCTGTGTGTGTAAAACGGAGTTTCCTGGCTTCAGGCTTGACCTGTTCGAAGAACCACACGCTGGGTTGTGAGAGGAATGGTGTAATTTGTGGTTCTTCATGCCAGTATTTAGTGTAAGCTATATTTAAGCTGTTTCCAATAAGAATTTTTTTTAATTAAATTTGCTCCATGACACAAACAAGGCAATTTCCTGATCCCCAACGATAAAATCTTCACGAGATGACTCCTTGGCGTGGGGTGGTTCTCCTCCATTCCGCTAACCCACAAAATGAGAAATGGCTCTGTCTACCAACTAGGAAAGAAATAATCTACTCGTCTATTTTAACTATTTGGCAATAAAAATGCCCTTAAAAATCAGCAATCCAAATTTTAGAATTTAACTTGGAGAAAAAAAATGTGTTTCGGGGCCATTGTGATCTACTGGACCGAAAGCACAGAAAAACAGTACCCACGTGTCTACTCATGATTACAGTGAAAGCCCCAGCTACAGAAATGGCGGCTCTGGGTCGCCCCTCGCTAGCCACTAGCACGCCGTGGTACTCGGCATTGGGTCCGTCCGGGAAATCCCCCCGGGGCCAGGCCGCACGCGAAAACCTCAGCCAAGGAGCCTGTTGGGTTCAGGTTTCTCCAATCAAACAGCGGAGGAGGTATCGAAGGAAAAACTCCTCCTGGGATCAAGGTCACGAATAGAAAAGGCCTGTACATATTTACTTTTGAAGGACGTGGGCTTCCTAATTTCAAAGTATGCAAAACTCTTTTGCGCGGTTGGCGGTTAGGTGTTTGCTGAGAAAGCGGGAGGCCTCCACCCACTCACAAACCATGCACATGGCCGCGGCTCCCTTTACACTGAGTCTCCCACTGAATCCAAATCATCCGGCGAGAGGGGGCGGTGCAGGTCCTGAAAGATGAAGGGCGTACACAGGTGTTTACTGGGCTTTCCAGGAGCCCGGCAAGGCCGAATGAGCACACCCGGCGTCTGATGTCACCACCCCTTTCAGAGCCACCGCGCTGGGAGGAGAGGGAAGACACGAACTGGGAAAACAGCCGGACAGCCCAGACAGCGCTTATTTTGCCTTCACTGACGTGACCTGCTCACGAGCTCCCGCTTCTGCGTCCAGGGGAGTCTGCAGCCCCTGAGGTGTGTCGAGGCCAACGCTGCCTCTGTGTGTGCCTCTGGGCTGTTCTTCCTCGGATGCCACCCTCCCACGCTGGGCCGAAGAGCAGTGCGCTCGCCTCACAAAGCCACGTATCAGGACCCCGCCCCCAGGTTGGCGTTCCGCAAATTCTGGCCCCGGAGCAGCCACTCAAGTGTGGCGCTTGTGCGTCGCGTTAACCCAACGGCATTTCACTGCCTTTTCGCAGTTCATGTTGGAAAGACAGACAGAATGCACACTTGATCCACCCCCTTCCTCATACTCCTCTCCAGTTCCCCAAACGCTCACCTATCCCCTCCATCCGCCCCCCGCCATCCCTTGCTGCCACGAGACCGCTCTGCTGGTCTCCAGGCAACCGGCTCAGATCTGCAGGGTCTAGAATCCGGCTTCTCTCCCGTGCGGTGCCACCCACTCCTCACTCCGCCGGAGTGATGGGAGGATCTACAACAGTCAGCAGGGCGGGGGGCAGGGGCGGGGGTGACGGGGAGCCTCCCCCAGCCCAACACGGCACGTTTCCCTCTGACTTGTCCGGACGGTGGGACCCGGAGAAGTCCACTGATGGAAAGGATCCTCCGAGACCTGCCTCTGTGGCCCGTCAGCTTTCTCTAGACAGCGATTCAAACAACTTCTCTGTAAAACCAGGGGGGTGGCTTGGACGTCTCCACAAATACTTTCACAAAGAAGAAAAAATTTCTTTTACAAAGAAAACTTGCAGGCATGAGGACTTTCACTGTATATCACTATTCTAAGCTACCAAAAACAGATGACATATAAATACGATTTTAAGGGAAAGGAAAAGGCTGATCTGATGATCATAATTAATAGAAATGAAAATATAGATTTTCTTATTTGTGAAGAAAGAAATCAAATATCTCAATATTCCTTAAAAAAACTTATGTTCTTGTATTTTAAAACAGGTAGGAAGTGTGTGTGTGTGTGTGTGTGTGTGTGTGTGTGAGGGGAGAGCCAAGTAATTTTCCTGGCCATGTTGCTAGGCAACAGAGAGGGAAAAATAGAAGTAGCTACTGTTTTTCCAGTTTGCAATAAAAAGAGTTAATTTATTCGTTGAAATGTCTTCTTTTAGCACTTGCCATCTTTCTCTTATTTCGGGGTTTCCTGCGCAGGCACCCAGCCAACCACGCGAGAAGAACCTCAGCCGAACGTGAACCGGGATCGGTTTCCGGGGGGACAGGGGTCCGTCCACCGGCACAGGGAGGGGCCATGATGCAGCTGACCCCACGCCGAGACGGAAGTGGCTGCTGGGCGAGCAGCCGGGGCGCACCCACCCCCCGGACCCGGGACACCAACGGAGGATGACCATCCATCCGCGGCCTGCATTCCGGCACCTGGGTGTCGAGCCATCTCTCAGCCATCCAGCGCTCTGCTCACAATGAGTGCTTAATAAATGTTTTCAGACAATGACAAACCCTTTCTCTAGGACAGATGGGACTGTTTTTCCCTCTCAGGTAGGGCGCATGCATTGTGGCTTTAAACAACAAAGGGAGGAATGTCTGGGACAACCATCCTCAGCAGGGGAGCTGACAATGTGCAATGGCCGCCCGCACAGCTGCCAGCCGCTGCAGGGTGGCTTTCTGCCTCAGTTGGACAAAATAACAGCGAAGTGCAGCGCGCAGCGAGCCGGGAGGGAACTCTGGCCTCGTCCTGCAGACAAAGGGGATGGTGGAGCGAAGATGTGCCCGAGAGAGAGCTCTGCATAGCCAGTGCTCGGGGAGCAGAGCTTGGGCCCTGGGGCAGGGACTCTCCACCCCTCGGCTTTCATCTCCACAGCAGAGCGGGAGCTGAACCCCGAGACTGAGCCCGCGAGCTCAAAGGATGAGGAGGAATTCCCCCGCCGGGTGCCACCTCCAGAGCCTACACTTCTAAAGAGAGGGTGTCTCACGAGAGGGGGCCTGTCCTGGACCACGTTGCATGGCTGTCCCCACAGAAGGGGCCCCAGCCGGGGAACGGTCACCAAACAAGCACCGCCCCACCCCTCCTCCACTCGAGCACAGACATTTACTCGGGAGACTGCACTGATGCGGCCGAGTCTTCCCTGAGCAGTTTGCCAGTGACGCCTGTCCTTCCAAATGCCAGGTGGGACCGTGGCCGGGAGAGCCCCGCCGTGAAGACACCAAGAGGGAACTGAAATAGAGTCCCCGGCTCCCCTCTGGGAAGCGCCCCTGCGGCACCTTCCCTGCTTCCCACTGAGGCACAAGGGGGAGGGCACTCTCAGAGAGGACGCAGCCGTGGGCGAGCTGCTGCCGCACCTGGGCCCCACCCAGTAACCCAGACCAGCTGAGCCCGGTGCCGGGAGCAAAGACAGACGCCCCCAACCTGACCTGGGCGAGCCGGGCTCCACCGCCCCCACCCCCGATGGCGCTGTGCGCACGGCCCCCGGAAGGAGGCTTGAAGGGGGGGGGGGGTGTCCATCTGGGTTGCTGTTTGAGCGCACGGAACTCAGAAGCCTCCTTTCGTGATACTCGGTAAAAGAAGCCAAACTCAAGAGTCTAGTCTTTGAGGTCCGAAGCCCCCAGGGGGTCCTTCCTCCTTCCTCGGACGTGCAGCGAGCACCACCCCGGACCCCCCCCCCAGGCCCGTACTCCTCCCCACCTGCCCGCCTGTGGCGCAGAGGCAGGGGCCTCCCAGCTCCTCCACTGTCCGCCCCCCGCCCCACCCCCCCCAGTCTCGCTCTGGCCGCATCGGAAAGACGAGCAGTGCCGGGGGCCGAGGGGGCGAACGCAGCCGTGTTCCCACTCCCCTCCCCGCAGACGGGACCTGACGCTGCTTCCAGGAACTTGGACTTGTGACCTCCAGGGCCAGTCACCTTCCCCATCACTCCGCCAGAAGCTGAGCACACAGCGCAGGCCGTGGTGAGGCGCCAGGTGCTCCGGGTGCGCTCCATTCACAAGCACCCACGGCCTGGGGCCCCCTCCCGGCCCCTGAGGCCACCCTGGAGCACCCTTCTGTGCCCAAGACAGGCCCCCACGCCTGGCCCGCCCTCCACTGCCCTTTCCTGCCCCCTCCCTGAGACAGGCTGAGGGTCAATGGCCACGACTCAAGGGGCTTGTCACAACGCAGGAGGCTCACAGAGACCGGGGCGGGCATGTCTGTGTGATTCCGGACAAAAGGCGTAGGCGGGGCGCTAGCCAGGGCGGCAGCAAGGGCCCTCTCCCCTCGGAGGTGACACTCAGACGGTGTACAGGGCGGGGAGGAGCCCTGAGGTGTAGCTAAGAGAAGCCGGGGCCGTGACGAGGGGCCTGCCGTCCGTCACCTCCCCCCCTCGGTCGCCTGGTCACCCCCGAGGGACAGGAGCACCAAGAGGACGCAGCATGTCGCGGGCGCCCGGGCTGCCCCCCATCCCCCGACCCCCGAGGCCCGAGCCGGGCTGAGGCTGACGCAGGGAGCCCGCCCCCGTGCTTACCCTCTGCTTCCGCAGGCTCCCCGGGCTGGTGGGCGACGGACTGGGCGACTTGCCCGAGCGCGGCGTGGACAGCTGGCTTCCCGGGGTTCCATTCACTGGAAGGACAAAGGTCACAGACAGCAGAGTGGCGCGTTAGTAAGGCAGTTTCCGACGAGCCCGCTTCGCTGAGAGGTGAGTGACTGCGGGGGGCGGAGGGGGAGCCCTGGCTAAGACCCCAGACGCCTCTGCACCCGTGGTCCCGAGAAAAGGCTTCGGGGGCAGCCTGCCTGGGGAACTCACTTGCTGGTGACCCAGGGTGCCATGCAGCAGCGGTCACCTAAAACGTTTTTGGAAGTGCACTTTGCACAGCCTCCCCGATGAACGGACTGAGCTGCCGTCAGCTGTGCCGGCAGAGAGGGGGGCTGCGGTCAGGGTCCTGGGGCGTGTCCGGCCGTCCTCAGCCCCAATTCTCTATTCGGCCGCCCCGTGCCCCCCGGCAGGAGTGCACGTCAGCGCCGCGGACAAGCGGCGAGCCCAGCGACTTGCTAAACGAATCCCTGTCCGTTCACAGACAACTCACTTCTAGAGGTTCCTGCTTTCGCCTCTGCCCTCACCTGTCTCCCCCGCCTCCACTCGGGCAGGACCTGACGGGCCCAGGACGAAGGAGCCGGCAGACCCAGCTGCGGCTCCCACTGGCGACAGATAAACGCTGCTTTCCCACAGGTTTAAATCACGGGATTCCACCTGATGGACGAGACTCTCCTGCAACATGATCACTAACTGAGTCAAAGCCACAGAACCTGAGGAAGCAGCTATTTCCTCTGAGCAACATCGCCAAACACTTCCAGATATCACCTAATACAGCCCCATCAGGTCACCGTTATTTCACCTACAAGAACCACAACACGTGTCCACGTTTCACACCCTCGGCCGGCGAGGCGGACTGGGCCGGGAGACACACACACAGTCTGGAGGGTGCATAGCCGCTCCCTCCCCGGAGGGAGGGCAGGCAGGCACCGAACTTACCTTCGATGACCTCTAACATGGACACAGCCTCAGGGTCAGCCCGACAACAGCAAGAGGAGCGTCCCTCCTCAGCTCTGAGCCAAGCACCGAGCACCGGGGGGAGTGAGGCGCAAGCGCACGGGGATTAGTCAGGGACGGCTCAGGCTGCTCCCCGAGCCGGCGGCGGGAGGAGAAGCCGGCTCCGCAGCAGATGCCTCGTCTGCGTCAGGCTGACGTCGTCCCGGCAGCCGTGGGAGGCGCAGGCTCCGGCTCCGGCTCCATCAAAGGTGTCGCCCGTGAGTCCCGAGCCGACGCGGGAGCCCCGGAGGTGGGGGGGGCCCTCCCCCCAGCGCTGGCCCCGGAAGCCCGAGCCCCCTGCCAGGACTGCGTGCTGAATCACACCCTGGAGCCGGTGGGGGGCTGGAGACCCGCCGAGGCGTCGGAAACTCCAAGTGACGGGCGCTCCCGTCAAGCGTGGTGACTGCAGGCGCCACAGACACCCTGACGACACTGGGAGCCCAGGGAGGTTTTCCGACACAGGAGGGGCGTGAGCCCTTGGGCCCACGAGAGCAGGAAGCTCTTTGTTCCGTCCTCTGCGAAGACCTTTCGACAATGGCCCACGCTACACTCCTTTGTTGCTTTGCCTTTGAAATGCATTTAGTGATTCAGACAAAAAAAAACTTTTTTTTTTCTTTTTTCATTTGCCAGCTGGAAGCAGGAGGCACGGGGCATGCTTTCATTCGCCTGCTCCACGTCTGTCCTGAGCCTGGGCTCAGGCTTCTGCGCCCTGGGTGTCCCGGGCAGCCGCCTCTCTGCGGGCCGGGCCGGGCTCAGAGACACGCGGGGACCACAGAGCTGTGGGCAGGGGCACAGACCCCAGCCCCCAAACCGAGAAGCAGGAGATCCCTAGGGACCCACCGAGGAACAGGTTTGATGAAGATGACGTCGTCTTTGCCCGCTTCCCCGTATCTTTTCGTCACCTCTGAAGGCAGCACCAGGCCGGGAAGACAGTGAGCAGAGGTGGAAGCAAACACAGCAGTGGGGACTCTAATCTTATCAAGCCAGTGGGGTGGGGGGGCGGATAACAAAGAAAGTGAATCCCAAGGAAAATGGCCTTAGAAATACCGTGCTTAAAAAAGCAAAATAACAACATGCTTGCTTTTAGTTAAGTACTCATTCTGTGTGTGTCTCACTTTACTGAAGGACTTGTTTTTTTACCTTGGCTGGTGTGGTTCATTGGATGCCAGCCTGCAAACCAAAGGGTCACTGGTTTGATTCCCAGTCAGGGCACTCACCTGGGTTGCAGGCCAGGTCCCCAGTAGGGGGCATGCAGGAGGCAACCACACATTGATGTTTCTCTCCTGCTCTTTCTCCCTCCCTTTCCCTCTCTCTAAAAATTAATTAATTAATTTCAAAAGGAGCTTATTTTCTGTGGAGCAGTTAATGTACTTAAACTGTGTGTTTAGGTTCATATGTGCATACATGTCTCACTTATATCTCATGTAACTCTCACAATGGCTCTGTAAGATAAGCAGTATCCTTTTGCAGATGAGGAAACTGAGGCACAAGGTGATAAGCAACGGGGCCAGCCCACGAGGGGTGGAGCCCGAACTCTCACCTCACGACCCAGAACCACGCCTCCCCAGCCCCGTGTGCCGTGGGACCACAGCCCAGCGAGCCCGGCCCTCTCCAGCCCCTTCCTAGTCTGCCGCTCGTTCCTGCGGACCGGCTACCGTCCCTTAAACGTCCTTCCACCTCGCACCGCGTCCTCAAGGTCCTCCCAGCTCTTCTGATTGTCTCGAGACCCTGCGCATCCCCGGGGGCGGGGCCTCTTCTCCTGGCAGCCTCCTGACCCCGCGGACGAGGTCGAACCCTCTTCCTCTGGGCGGCGTCACACAACTAACTCTCTGTCGTACACGCTACCGACTCCGTCTCCCAGCTGGACACCGGGAGCTGTGGCTTCACTGTTTGCGTGAAAAAGTAACGTTCGAAGGTGGTGCATAAAAAGACTTCAGGATTTCCAGAGTCACACACACACACACACACACACACACACACACACGTGTGTTTTCAGCCGGGGGAGGACGGGGCAGCCATGGGAGAAGGTCGTACACGGAGGCTCCTCCAGCTCCCGGCGTCCCCGGCCACGGGCGGTTCTCTGCGCACAGTGAACGCACAAGCGGCTGTTGCCGGCGCGAGTGTGCCTGAGACCGTGGGCCTCGGAGGGCAAGGAAGTAAAGTCCGCAGGCTCAGGCTGGAGTCGCCGGGTGGGAGGCGCCCGTGGGGCTCGGCTGGGCCTACCGCGGCTTCCGGGGAGAGCGGTTCTCACCGGAAGGCGTCCTTCTCCGACGAGCAGTGGGCCAGCCATCTCGGCGGGAATAAAAACTCCAAGACAAACAAACAACCCCCCCCCCCCAGTGTTCTGCTACGGGATCCAAAAAGGGGTCGAAATTCTGAAATCTGTGCGCTTTAAGGAGGACTGCAGCAATGAAAATTCAAGATAGATAAACACGGTTTTCCTGTATTTGTAGCATTAAAAAAATACAAAGCAAATCAAACTTTATGTGTTATTTAAAGCAAATTGGTGCATACTGTACTCTTATTTTGGAGACACTGTGTTATAAGGTGCTTGTACAGACCTTTTAAAAACTGTAAGAGAATTTCACTTTTAAATTATACATGTTGCGAGACATCTGTGTTCCCAGGAGAAAACACACGCGAATAAAGATCCGACCCACGTGAAACACGCTTCACGACGTTCTTACATGGTCTTATTCCTCCCAAGAGGCAGCTAAGACCACGTCCCTCCCCCGTGACGCCACGTTCCCCGCCCCCACGCACGGCCGTCTGGGGCTTGTTGGTGTGTGTGTGTGTGTGTGTGAGAGATTCAGGCTCCTGCTTTCTCTTTCTTTCCAGCTCCAGCGGCCCTCTCTGGGCTCCCTCTGTCACGGAGACGAGCGGCCGTTCGACAGCTGTGTGAGCAGCGCTGCAACCTGTAAACCACTCAGGGGCTCGCCCTGTGCGCCTCTGGGAGGCCCGGCCTGTCCCCTGCATCTGCGCACGGTTGGCGCCCAGCGAAGGCCCGACGCTGGCCGACCCGCACCTGGCGCTCCTGAGTGTGTCCACCAACTCCTCCTCACATTAACGAGTCGCCTCTAACTTCCTTCCGTCCCCGGAGCAGGAATGGGACCGGGACCAAGAGAAGATGTACAGAAGGGTCTCATTTGCACCCTCAGACGGACTTACAGAGGGAACGTTCTGCCTACTGCTGACGCATGTCAGGCACTGGGTGACCCCTGTCACCCCGTCGGTGCTGGGGCCTGGCACTGACTAACCCTCAGGCCTCCTCGGCAGAGTGCTGCGATGCTGTAAACTGTGACCTTCAGCCAGGCGCAGCGCCGGCTCTCTCCCGGGGATCAGAACCACAGTCCGCAGAAGCGAGGACACGGGGTCAGGACTGTCAGCCCAGAGCCCCTCGAGCCGGAGGCGCCAGCCCTGAGCTGCCCCCGTGGACTCCGTGACTCTTGGCCAACCCGGCCCCCCGGGCCCGCCTCGGCTTCCCCATTTCTAAAAATGAGCCGTGCGATCTTGTAACACACGGCGATGCTGTTGGGAGACTGTTGGGGATCGAAGATGAAGGCCCACAGAAGCGCTGAGGTGTCAGGGAGATGTAAGGTCACACTGTCACGAGTCACAGCACAGCCTGAGCACCGGGCTCACCTCACCTTGCCACTATGCCTCACTCTCCACACCGTGTGGGAGGACGACGCTGGAAGTGGGCGTTGGAAAGCGGAAGCAGAAATGACTGCAAACTCCAAGTCAGCATTTTAGGAGGGAAAATGAAGACTCTCTGTCCTTAAAAAGTCAGGTTCACGGTGGTGACGGGGCTTCGGGACAAGGTCTGCGCTCAAGAATGTAACGGGTGTGAAAGGAACAGGATGCACGTTCCAGTGTTTACGACTTCTGGAAAACACCCGACAGGCTATTTTCAAAAAATGTCGGTGCAACCAAAACAGAGAGAGCCCACTGCTCCTCTGCACTGGGCCTGAGAGCCAGAGGAGAGGAGTCCCCGCTGGCTCGGTGGGCGGGGCCACGGCAGGGCCCCTTCCCCGGCCTTCCAGCAGCCGCGCCAGCCCAGGAAAGACACAGGCACGACGGCGCACCTCCTCAACCCTGGGCGTGGGCCCCCGGAAAGGAAGCGGTCTTGGGGTCACCGCAGAACCCCTGTCTTCGGACCGGGACCGCTGCTCTGAATTGTTGTAGGACCCTCCCTGAGTTGTCGTAGGGACCCTCTCTGAATTGTCGCAGAATCACCCAGTTGTTGTAGAGGAAGGTGGTGAGGTTGGGTAGCAAGTCGGAACCAAGACTCAGACGTCTCGCAGTGTGCACACCAGGGCAGGGTTGTGGGGCATGTCTTCCGGATCAAAACGCAAGAGGCTGCACATTCCATGTGCAGGAGGAGTCATGTGAGGCAGATGTGATCAGGGCCATTGGGGGAGCTCTGGCCTGGCGGGGGGCGGATGCCTTCGATGAGGTGCTACTTCTTCCAGAGCAGGCAGACTCGGGGCCCACTCTCTTCACAGAAAGAATCACCTGGCGCGGCGCCCCAGAGGAGTGCCGGTCAAGCTGGCCAGGTTACCCAAGTTCAACTCCAGCGAAGAGCTGGGAAGGGCTTCAGGAGAATGGTAGGAACCAGAAATGCCTGTTGGAAGCGATCTTTTGATTTTTACGCAGTGTGACTTACCCGTTTCAAACTTCCGAAAAGCAGTAATCCCACATGCTGGCAGTCACAAATGCCAATGCATCTAATACATGTGCCTATCTGCTTTTTTCCTGAGTTTCCAAAATTGCTTTTGGTAAATGATACATTCATCTATATTTATAAGATTATAATTAAATAGCCTATATTTATGAGACTTATGCAATCTTAGAGATGCCAAAGAGTGACTGTGTTACCAGTTAATTTTAAAGTGAAATAATTTTCTGTATTCATTTTTTAAATTTTTTAACATTAGATTCATGATTCTTTCTATTTTAACTCAAATTTTAGATTCTTTTTTCGGAGTAAAACAGTCTCTTTACAAGGCAATTTTTGAGTTGCAAAACTTCTCTCCCCCTGCTCCCCTCCTGTGCCCCCCCCCGTTCGATACTGGCTGCCGTGCTCAGACAGGCTGGGGGGAGGGGGCCCTGTTCCTGCAGCCACGTGGACACCTCTGAGGGGACGGGAACTGCCCCGGGTCTCCGGGTGCCACTCCCTGACCCGGCACAGCAAACAGCACCCTGACTGGGTGCCTCCCCCCCTTGATCGGCAGGGACAGAAGGAAAGAAGATTTCCACCCAGTGCAGCAGCCTCTAACTGCCGATAGCTCTTTAAAACATCCTATTAAAAACCATGACAAAACCGAACAGCCAGAGCGCACACCGAGTCTCTTGAATCCTCCGTGCCGGAAGAGACAGGGTGGGGCTAGCCCCTCGCTCGCCACCAGGTGTTTCGCCCCCTCACCCACTGCACCTGCTAGTTTGCAACCCACGGTATAGACCGAGACAAAGGCGAGCGGGAAGACTAGGGAAAATGTGTCGGTGCCAGAGCTGGTTTGGGTTAGGAGCTACATCACTACTGACGACTTTTAGACGCATCGATAACGTCTCTGCTCAGACGGGCCTTCCGGCTCCTTCACACCCCGCCGTGACTGCGAGAAACAGCCAGGATTTCCGGGCAATGGCCGTCTGAGCTCCTGACCCCCTTCTCTCTTGCTGCTCCACGGGAGTTCCCCCTGCAGCCCAGGTGTGCTCGGAGAAAGTGAGGACCGTTCGCTGGCCAAGGCTGAACACCCTCCAAAGAGCCCTGTTTCCACCTGTCAGCTGGTCAGTGAACAAGCCGCAGCCGTGGGCAGCTGGTGACCGGCAGCTTCACCATGACAATGCGCCCACCTGCTCATGCATCACGTCTCTTGCAGGGTTTTTTGGCAAAACATCAAACACCCAGGTGACTCAGCCCCCCTACAGCCCAGATCTGGTGCCCTGTGACTTCTGGCTTCTCCCAAAACTAAAATCCTCTTTGAAAGGGAAGGGATTTCAGAACATCAGTGAGATTCAGGAAGATATGACGGGGCGGCTGATGGCGACTGGGAGAACCGTGTGAGGTCCCAAGGGGCCTGCTTTGCAGGGGACTGAGGTGTCATTGTCCCATGTACAATGTTTCCTGTATCTTGTCTCTTCCTCAGTAAACGCCCCCACTTTTCATAGTACGTGCCTGGACACCTTCTGGAGGGACCTTGCAGGCCATGGACTACCTGGTCGGAATCGTCTGGAAGACTCGCTAAAGCACGGCTTTCTGGCCTCGGTCAGCACGAGGCAAAGGGGGTGATTAGAGGACAACCCTGACCGAGTTACTACGTGACACTCGTGCCCGGAGAGTCGCATCCCCCTGCCGCTGAGCAGAGTCTCACTTTGGAGTTCAGCCCACGGGCGCCGCTCCTGTTCCGTTACGGGGCGAGCACTCTGCCCGCCCTCAAACCAGAAGGGGCGCCCCACCGCGTCGCAAGTGCCAGGCGTGCTCCGAGACTTAGTCCCGGGCTGATGGCGACCTGCGTAGGCCGGGCTGCGAGAAGGGGGCCGCGGGAGGCCACTGTTGCCGCCCTTAGAGCCAGCATCCAGGAGAAGGAGGTCTTTGGGGACCGCCCAGGGGCTTGGTGCAGCCCGGAAGAGAAGGCCACCCCGAGAGACCCAGGGTGGGCGGCGCGCTCTGGGGCCTAGCCCACTAAACCCTCCACCCTTGGGGCTCCCTGTGGAGATCTCAGTGTCACTCGCTGTGGGGAAGCACAGGGGACAGCCCTCGCAGCGCTGAACGTGCAGGCTGGGGCCAGAGGCCGGCCTGGTGGCCTCCCCTCCCCCCAGGAGAACGCCCCCATCCCTTGTGCCACCCCTCCGGGGCCCCATGCTGTTCAGGCCCCGCTGCCTCTGCACAGACCCTCACGGTCCCTGTCCCTGAGAGCATCACCGTCCTCCTGGGATCAGGGGACCACCGCCCAGACGTAAATAAGCATCATTTAATGACCCACTGCACAGTGAGACCGTTCACAAAACAATTAACAGAGAAACGGACCTTACACCCCAGCCCCAAACCCCCACAAAGACAAGAACGAAACAACCTGACTCACTCACGTCCACGTCAAGACCACGGAGGGACAGGGCGGGCCCGAGGCGGCCATCTTGTGCGCACGCGTCCCCTGGACACCAGTGCTGGAGCCCCGGACAGAGACAGGACGCAGGCCGGGTCCCCGCAGCTGTCCCTGCCCAGGGCCTCGCTGTTGTCACTGCCCGCAGCGCCGCAGCCTCGCGGGCACCAGCCCTCAGCAGAGAGGCAGCAAATACCCCGCTGGGAACTGCCCCTAAGCCGGCCCCACCTGCTACAGACCGGCTTTAGCCGAGACCCCCGGTTGGGGGGAGGGGGTCCTTAGCCTGAACCAGTAGTTTCGGCGCTAGACATCAATACTGCGCGAATCTGGGTGTCCCGGGTCACCACGAAGTGAGTTTTCTGAGCTCCATGGTTTGCCCTACAGCCAACGTGTCCGCCCCGGGGCCACGCCACCGCGTTCCAAAGCTCACAGCCCCGCGCGGACGCTGTCCGACCTCCGCCAGCCCTGGTCCTCCGCGCCGCGCGCCCCTCCCAGCCGCCTGCCCGGGGGGGCCTTACCTGAGCTGGTGGACGCCGGCGACTTGCTGCGCCGGGACGGCCCCGGGCTCTTGGCGGCGCCCCTGCGGGACGACGAAGCTATTTTGGTGTAAGAGGTGGACTTCACGACGCGACATTCTGCGGAGAGAACACAGGCGCGCGTTAGTCACTGCGGGCCGCGGCACACCCCCGCGGACGCGCACGGCGACGCTGGAAGGGCGAGGACGCGGCCGCCCTCGGGCGCCCCTGCTGCGGACGCAGACACCTGGGCCACGGGAAACGGTGGGCAACGGCGGCCCCCCACCCACGCTGCACGCCTTCCAGCTCTCCTCCTTTCCGACGGCGCTTTGGACGGACTGCGAGGTCCGCAGGCTAGCGAAGACGCGGGTTTGCTGGGCTCCTCTCCACGCGCCCCCCCTCCCCCCGCCCGGTTGTGTCCATGTGTGTCTTTTGGGGTGAAACATTCCCTCTCCCAAGAAAACATTAGACAAAAGGTCGTCCTCATACACCAAGGTAGGAAGTGATGGGATAGTCCACTCCTTGGGAAAGATTCCACCCACCCGAGTTCTCTGTTGGTGGGAGCCCTCCCAATAGAGCTGTGGTCTTCGCGTGGGCGGGAGAGGACAGCTTTCGCTGGGAGAGGGAAAGTGAGCCAAGACCAGGCCTCACCGGCCCCCAGCGTCCCGGAGGAGCCTGGCAACCAGGAGACCTGTTGTCTGATACAAGGTTTCGGTCGGAGGCTCGGAAACGACCTTGCCTCCATGCGCTCTAAGTCCTTCGTGTCTATGTTCGTTCAGTTCAGTACCACGCATCCTAACCAGCAAAGAGCTTTCTGTTTCTCTCCTAGTTCGCTGCACCGACCAGTGAAGATGCACCAACCCACACGCCTCGTTCTCGAGGAGCCACGTTTAATAAATAAAAACAGTCTTATGCTGGTAATGGTAATTAACACTCCCTGTGGACAGGAAAGCATGAAGAATATTAAAACCACACTGAGTGATACATTTTTTTGGAGGGCGATATACAAACCTCATTTTTTTTTCTGTTCATGTTGTGGTGAAACAACATCCAGATTCGTCTGCACATACCTAGCTGCTCCCAGCTCTTCTTCGCACCACAGTGCACCGTGAGCATTCCCACTCTTTCATTTAATGAGGAGCAGGAGGAGGAGCAGGACAGAGAGGAAGGCATAGGAGGGGAGGGGCGGCAGGGAGTTCTACCTTGGGCTGTAGTATCCGTGGCTTCACGGCCACGGCAGAGGGAGCCGTGAATCGGGACCTGACTGCATGTGGCCAGGCCGTGGAAACGGCCACTTGGGGCCACTGCTGGCTGTTCGGGCCCAGCCGGGTGGCCCTGCAAGAGATCCCCAGTTCTTGAAAAAAGAAAAAAATCTACGCACATGGACACAGCAGAAATGGAAAGACAGAAGAAAGCGAGACACTTATTAACATCGGAAGACACAAGGAAAGCCACAAGCACCGCTCACAGGGGCCGGCAGCCCCCGAGGGTGTCTGCGGAGGTTCTCATGCACAAACAGGCCTTCGGAACAGTGACGGGGACGTCCAGGCAGCCCCGGGCTCTGTGCACACACGTGCGTCCCTCGGTCATGGCCTGGCCTCTTGCACGGACACTGGCAGGCAGACTCGGTCACTGCAGTGCGGCGGGTCCGTGGGCCAGCTTCCAGCTGAACTTCCACCGCGTGTCCTCTGTGCGCCGCACCCCAGGCGCGGCAGGCCCACGGGGGACGAGCCTCGTTGGGGAACCAGAAACACCCGGTCTTGCCTGCCTCTCAGTTCACGGGCCTCGTGTTTGGAAACGTGGGCCTGCGACACAGACGGCTCTGCGTGGCATGGCATGTTCTCGTTTTAGATCAAGCGTGGGGCTGCAGCGAGGGCAGGGCGACCAGGACTCCCTGCCCCAGGGCGTGAGTGCTGAGAGCCACAAAAACTGGAAGTAATAGTTTTAAAGGCCCAGCATCGAGTGAGCGAGAACGAAGAGTGGAAACAGAAAGTCTCCAGATGGTGCACATTGGTGGCAACACCCATTTGGGAGCCACGGCGCGAACTGGGACGGCGATTTCAGGGCCGGCCGCACGCGGCTCGCTCCCAGTGCCAGACCCGCTGGCCGTGGCCCCGGGCGCCGGCCCAGGCTGGGCGTCGGCATCCTATTGCAGCACCGATCTGGCCACACTCGGTGGACATTTTTCCAGCTACCAGAAAGAAATGAGGTATTTTAGTTAGGCAGCTCAATCTCAGAGCAAATGTAGACATTTCACTTGATTTTTAAAATTAAAAAAAAATGCTTATTGTTGATCAATTACAGCTGTCCCCATTCCCCCCCCATTACTCTCCCTTGCCCGGCCCACCCCCCTTCTCCCCTGTTGCCCATGTCCATGGGTCCTTGCCACTTGCCACTTGTCCCTCTGCTTGCCCCTTCCACCTGGTTCCCCACTATCCCCCCTCCCCACCCTCTGGTCACTGTCAGTTTGTTCTTGATTTCCACGTCTCTGGTTCAATGTTGCTTTCTTGTTTGTTTTGTTGATCAGGGTCCACTTCTAGGTGAGATCATATGGTATTTGTCTTTCACGGCCTGGCTCATCTCACTGAGCATAATTTTTGAAGAACTGAAAAACACTCGTGGGCTCACACCATGCTTCTGTAGCGTCTCTTGAGTTTACTTCTCTCACTGCGTTCTCCGTCTGTCAGAAGCATCCGCGTGCTACTCGGCCATCCCCGCCCCCCGGGCCCCAGCTGGTACCCGGCATCGTGAAAGGCAGGCAGCAGCCAGTCAGTCACCGCAGTCACCGCTGGTCTGACGGCTGTCGATCCTGTGACCACGTGCATGAAGCTCTCTTACTGTGCACGGAACTGGCCCGGTGTCTCACTTCACAGACGAGGAAACCGAGCTTCAGAAAGACAAACAACGTGCATCGGAGCCTGGGCCTCTGGGTGGGCCGCCCCTCCCCACCCTGGGGTCCGACACTGGGGCCTCAGCGAGCTGTTCCATCTCGAGCAAAGTCCAGAGCGCATCCGTCCGTGCCTGAGGTCCGGGGCAAGCAGGCGAGCAGGTGAACAGTGAGGAGGATGCAGAGAACCGCTTCTCCTGCCAACACTGAATTAGAAGCCTAACACACGAGTGCCGCGAGGTTATCAGCATGTCTACTGCATCAGCAAAAAGAAGCGATGAGCTCCCAGAAGTGAAGTTTCAGTGAGGCGACAGCTCACTACCAACTTTGCACCAGTTGCCTTCAGGGTCAGAGTGGACCTTCAAGAGTTAAGGGTGGGGGTGGGGGGGAGGAGAGGATAACTCTGAAAGGTTGAATGATAGAAACAGAAACAAAACAATTGTAGTAAGGGCTTTTCCCCCCACGGAGGAAAGCAAAACCAGCTGAAGAAAAGTGCAGCTCCAGGTCATAAACGAGAAAAAAAAAATGCAAAGGACTCCAGCCATCTTTCCCACGGAAGTTCAGATTTTAACCACTGTAATAAATCTAAGTGGGAGCGGTATTTCATAGCGGAGGGAAGTGCAGGGAGGAATGTTTAATTACTTTAGAGGGAACGCCAGATCTCTGGGAGCTTAAACCCACGCACGAGAAACATTGCAAACCAGGGCCCCTGAGGCCAGCGGAGTAGAGAGCCAGGCGTGTTTCCCCCAAGTTCATTTCCACCAGGAGGAAGCAGCCACCTCCGCTCTCGCTCTTCCTCTCCCGAGGGGGCGTTTGCCTTCGGGGGACAATCCCTTCATTCTGACACCCTGGGCACCCCGTCCGCCCCCCCCGAGAGGGCTGTGAGTGAGGCGCTCGGGGGGGCTGCCGGCGGTCAGTGCTCTCGCTACTAAAGATCGCAGCCTACCCCACGCCCAGAAGATCAGGTCCAGCTCGGTAATTGGGTCTCTGGGGACTGACTCTCCCACAGCGAGTGGGCGAGGCTTGGTTCAGCCTGACCCAGAGAGTCCCCGTGGGCCCCGCCGAGGAAGGGGAAGTAGCCTTCCCCCTGTCCTGTCTACTGAGAGCCGCTTCACGGAGGCCCTGGGGGTTGGGTCGGAGAGCAGTGGAAAGAGCCCCCGCTGCCCCCAGGGCCCGACTTTGGAAGCTGGGCTCTGCCACGGACAGATGCAGGGACAGCCCAGACGTGACGCCCCCCGGAGGCAGGCCCCCACGCCCAGGAGCGGCTGGGAGGCGGACAGATGTGTCAGGGATGGCGCTGGAGAGCAGAGGCGCGTCCGAGTTCCACACGGCCACCGGCAGCTCCCCTGGGCTCCCCCGGCAGGGACACCCGTGCGGCCGGGGGGCCCACCTGCCCCTTTGGAGGATCCTGAACGAGGCCAAGGGGAAGTCCCACGCAGGTCTGGACAGAGTCTGCGACGTGCTGGCCAGAGAACGGTCTTTGAACAAGGAACGTTTTACTCCTCTATCTCTTCTGAACACCAGCCCCAGTGAAAACACTCTCGGTGGAGCCTCCCCGCCACGAATCCCCGCCCTAAGCCCAGGGGCTCCGAGCTGCTCAGGGGGCAGGCCGGTGTGCAGAAGAACCCGGCAGGGGCAGCGGGTGCTCGGGGGTTTCCCCGTCCTGATTATACAGACAAGCCCCCTCTAGCCCCCTCTCGCCCTGGCCAAGGCGCAAAGCCTCCAGGAGGGCCGCTGCTCTTCTCCGCGGCCACGTGCAGAGGAATCAGAGAAACACCTTCTGTGCTAGAGACCCCGTAGTCTGTATTGCCTCCAGCCCGTGGCCAGGAGAGAACCCTCGCCACTCCCGCTGCTCGCGAGCTCTCCGGCCAGTTGCTCTACGGGTCCCATGCCCTGGGTCGGCGGAAGGCAGCCCCTGGGAAGGGGCAGGGGCAGGGTATCCAGGTCAGTGAGTCAACTGCCGCCTGCCCTCCTGCCCCCGCAAGTCGCTGTCCGGCCTGCTCTCCAGCGCCCCCTGTGGCCGGGGGCTTCACCTCCTCCTGCCTGATGGTTCCGAGCCTCGCGGTCCGGATTACCCTCCCCCTTGCCGGCGTGGGTGAGCCTCCCAGAGCCGTGCTGGGGTGACTGATGACTCAGTTTACTTCCCGTGGGAGCATAATGACTTCCGAGCTCTGCGGCGGCGTTGGCGGGAGACCCGGGCGTGGGCGCCCGTGGGGACTGTGCCTGTCCTCCCCTCGTTTCGGTGCCGCCCGGATTGCAGGTCACTGCAGGTCACTGCAGGTCACTGCTGAAACCACAGTGCACGCCCGGCCCGTGGGCCGTGGGGCCTGTGTCACGGGCCTAAGCGGGGTCTGCAGCACGTCTGTCTGGAACAAATGCAGTCAGCTCGAAAACTCTCGACCATGGTTTTTAAAAAGAAGGTATGTAGCAGACTGACTGGGAGCTCAGGCATCTTTCGGAGTCCCAGAAACTGAGATTTTTAAGTACTTTCTAAAAATACGGCCGCGTGCGCCTAAACCCAGCACCTAGACCGGCCGCCACGCTTTCCGCCACCGGGCGGGGCCCGCCAGATGGCGCCGCGCGTTCCCGCCTGCCCGCGGCTCGCCGGGGCGCTGGAGGCGCAAAGCCGGTTACCTAACGTCTGCAGGCTCTGCTGGCGGCAGGCGCCGGGACGTTCTGTGCCGACTCCTCCCCGTCACCCCGCAGACCTGCCGTTTCGGTAGCAGCGCCGACTCCCTCCTCCAGATACCCCGCTTCCTCGAACAGTCAAGCAAATGTCGACTCCCCTGCCCCCAGCACAGCAGTGGGGGGTGGTCACAGCAGGTGGCTGGGCGGCTCTGCTCTGGGACATCGCCCGGTGGCCCGGGGTCCGCGGGTCAGGCGAAGGCGTGGCCGCCCTGAAGGTGTGTCTTCAGACCGACGCCCGCCGCAGGCCCGTCCAGAGAAGAGAACAGGACTGGTCACTGGGTGGTGGACTTGCAGAGAGACCCGGTGGGAGCGGGAGGGCGGGGCGGCGGTTCTGCGCGGAGGGTTCTCCGCTAACAGACTCTTGTGATGGCGCCTTTTTATACAACTCGGACACTTGTAATCGAGGAGAAAAAGGGGCGAAGAATGCGGGAGCGCCCCGCCGTGATTGTTCATGGGATCACCAGCGTGCTCTTCATCTCGGTTGTCACGCCCTCCTGCCAGGACCATCGACAACTGCTTGTGGTCACGTTTTCAGGGCCGTGCATCGTCTTCTACCAGAAGACTTCGACGTGCTGTCCAAGGACAGCGAGGCTGGGCTGAGGGCACAGCGTGGGACTTAGAAAGTGACTCGGAATCTGGGACGCAGAGATGGCGTCGGTTCTGCTCACAGCCACACCCCCGGCTCCCCCCCACCTTGCTGGCTGTCACCCCTGAACGTCCTAAGCTGGCTCACTGCGTGGTCCCCGAGTTCCAGTCCCGGGAGAGAGGAGAAAAGGGGGGAGGCGTCCAGACCTGAGGCCAGAACAGCTGTTCCGCACCTTGTCGTGCGAGGTCTTCGTTCCCTAGAACGGAGCTCGGTCTGTCCTGCCCCCGCACGTCCCCACCCGATCAGGGCCAGCTGCTAGGAGCACCCCTGGGCTCCGCCCAGCAGCTGCCAGCACCAGCTCCCTGGTTGTGGTGACCAGAAGTGTCTCCACTCGTCACCAATTGTCCAGGCGGGGCAGCCTGTTGCCCCTCATTGAGAACCACTGCTGGACCTTTTCCTTGGACATCATTTCCTTGGGGTCCGAGATCCCAGCTCGTATTCTCCCTTGATCGCGTGAAGGAAGCCCCCCCCCCCCCGGGCACATCTCCCGCCTTCCTTCCCCAGGTTTGGCCGACGTGGATGTCAGCTCCCTCCACCGATCACTTCCTTCCTTCACCTCGGGCCGCTGTAAAAGAATGTTCCCCGCCTTCGTTCCGCGGGACTCACCTGGGGTTCGTGGTTCCTGATTAGACCTCGTCCCTCCCACTGCAGTCCCTTGTTGCTCCCGAATAAACCACTTTGCTCGAGAGATGCCACGCCATTCATGTGATTAGGGCCAACGACGCTGTACTGCTTGGAGGACGTGACGCCGTGGCCTGGGAATGTCTACGTTCACAGAAGGACCCTGGGTGGCTGCTGCGACTGCGGAGGCCCAGAGTGAGTGCTCTACTGACAGGCTCAAGAGAAGTACCCAGGGGCCAGTTAACAAGGGCCCCGAGCGAGTGGGCCTGCCCTGGCCAGCTCGTGGCCTGGTCAGTTAAAGCAGAAAAACCAGGTTCTTGCTGGGGGGAAGGGCTCAAGCACGAAGGACATTTCCAGAACGTCACATGCCCTTGCCCAGATATTCTGTGACGTGGACATCAAGCCTGATTGGAAACAGGGATGGGCCACCAGGAAAGGCTGCCGGCGCCGGAGGTCGGGTCCAGACCGAGTCCACACTGTGTGTAAGTGAGACTTGATGATCTCTGGTTTCTTGTTGGAGGTAAAGCCGAAACTTGGGAAGATAATTCCCCCGAGTTACCTTTGAGCCTGCACTTCCCTCTCAGTGAGGAGACAGTAACAATTCAGTGGGGAGCTGAGGTGAAAAACCCTAACAATAAGAGCTGGAATTAGCCTTCAGACCCCAGTGCAGAAGAAAGCTCTGAGAAGGCCATGACAAATGACAGGCTGCACTTGCACGGTTATAAAGGGACCGTGTGACACTCAAGAATAATGACACAAATCTACTTCTGGGCAAAGTCTCCCTGGGACAGAATTTAATTTGGAGGTTTAGCCTTTAAGGAACAGGAACCATCGCAGGCGTTAATAAAATTTAGCTGCTTCAGGGAAGAAGACAGTTAACACCGATGTGTGTGTTTGCAAGAGCACAAAAATAAAATTGGGAATTGAATTAAACATCCCCTGCCCGAGGCTTCAAATTCATATTTTTATACATCACTCAGACTGCTGGGTTGTCTCCCCATCATCTCAAAATTAAAATAATCAGAGCCTTAAAATGCAAAGATAATGATTCTATAGATCAAAGAAATAAAACCTGCGAAATATTTTGTGATTGCTTCTGCATCACGATTACTACGGAGACGGTGGAAGGCATTCTGCTCATAAAATAAGAGGGAATTGACATTGTGGCGGAAATTCCCTTAGATGGCAGGGGAAGCTGCTCGATAATAAAGGAAGAATGAGATCTTGAGAAAGGTTTTATTTCCTTCCAAGGAGACACTCAAGAGGACCGCAGCCAATCGCATTTCCCCGCAAGGGTCTACATGTTGTTCGAAACATCAGCAGGCTTTGCAATTAAGGACTTCCTGGGATCTGACGCAAGTGCCTGCCCTGAAGGAACGAAGATGTTAGCACAGCGCCCCGCTGGGCCGCACAGCGGTGTTTCTGCCACAAGCGTTGTGCTGTGAAGGCGCCTGCGGAGAGACCCCCTGGAGAAGCACGCGCTGCGAATAAATGTTTTCTGCGCATGACCGACCGAACCCAGGAAACGACGATGAAATAAATTGCTTCCTTTTTGTCAATGACTTAGTACATGAGCCTGGCAATTGTCCCATTAGGACCGTTCGTACAGGCTGTCCATAGTTTTGGAGACAAAGAAAAGCACGAGGGAGGTTATTGAGGGAGTTGGGGGTGTGGGGGAGGGGGCAAAGGGGGAATCACTGGGACAACTGTAACAGCATAATCAATAAAATATAATTAAAAGAAATAAATCTTAAATAGGGCCACACACTTGAAACCCAGACAGAGAGTCCCTCGTTGGAGTAGGAGACGCATTTCTCGACACCGCCCTTTGCAGAACTGTCACCCCGTTCCGAACTTTGGGTCCCTGGCGTCCGGCTCCCGGCCACCCTCCCCAATAACAACCCGCGTTGTCAGCCCCACGGCGACTTTCCTAACGGTCAGCGCGCACTGCACCGGGAAGGCACGCTTCTGAGCAGCACGTTTGGGACGAAGGGGGCGTTCGTCCCAGCAGCCCCGCCCTGCGGCCTACAGCAGGTGAACACAGCGAGGCGCGCCGCGTGCGGACCACAGGCTTTCCGAGCGCCGCCGGTGACTGGAAGGCGAGAAGGTGAGACGGTGACGCGAACACCTGTGCACGGCCAAACCGGTGGGACAGCCCCACGCTGCGGGGCCTGGGCCCGAGCAGCGCAGATGGGTCTCGGAGCTCGGGAGCCCAGCTAAACCGCTGCCCGACCAGACAAGGTATCGGCCTTGGTTTCTGGCGCTCGCCCTGGCCGCCTGGCCGCTGGATTTCCCGGGCGGGACCTGGGGGCTCAGCGCGCATGGAGCCTGCAGTGGAAAAGAATCTACAGAACGTCCCGGGCAGCTGCCTGCGGAGCCTGACCGGAAGTGCCCGGGCCTCGCCGCTCAGAGAGGAAGTGACGCTACTGACCACCCAGGCAGGGGAAGAAAGATCCCTTCTCGCCTAGGGACGGCTCGGCCAATGGGAGGCTGCTGACACTCAGCCAATGAGAAGTCACCTTACTTCCAACTTTCTGTTTCCCCCAATGAATGATTGCGTTACAACAGCCTCACGCCAGGTTCTATAAAAGAGGGCCCTGCCTTTGTTTCTGGGGACTTGCACGTGCTTTCCCGGTGGGCTGTGTTTGCGAGTTCCTATGGTTTGCTGTTCCCGGATAACGTGACTACATTTTGCTGGAGAAATGTCTGGCTGCCTGTTTATTTAGGGCCGACAATGCTGTTAGCTTCTCAACCCTCTCATTTCACGTTGCTTCTTGTATGTCAATTTTTAGGGGAGAAGATTTTTTAGGAGGATATGGAAATGGGAATGTGGGGAGAGGCTGTTATTACCAGTTTTAAAGCAAAAGTCTGTTTCTTACTCTATGAAAACCTGAGGAAGATCGTTATCTGGGAACTGGTCTGGGGTGTAATCTGATCACTTACATCGCAGACCACGTCATTTGTTAAGGGAAGAGCCATAGCAATGCAAATAGAGGCCTTTAGAGGGAAGTGTGCTCACAAATAATGAGGTCTGTCCAAAATGTATCCAGTCGTGTACTGTGAAAAATAGAGACCCTTACTGAAGAAGATACAAGGAACATTGTGCATGGGACAATGACACCTCAGTTCCCTTCAAAGCGGGCCCCTTGGGACCTCACACAGTTCTCCCACTTGCCATCAGCTGCCCAGTCATATTTTCCTGAATCTCATCCGTGGTCTGAAATCTCTTCCCTTCCAAAGGTGATTTTAGTTTTGGGAAAAGCCAGAAGTTTCATGGTGCCAAATCTGGGCTGTAGGGGGGCTGAGTCACCTGGGTGATTTAATATTTTGCCAAAGAACTCTGCATGAGATGTGATGCATGAGTGGGCATGAGTTGTCAGGATGAAACTGTCAGTCACCAGTTGCCCATAGCTGGGGCCTCCTGAATCATCTGAAGAGTTTCCATGGGGAAATGTTCAAGCATAAGGCAAAATTTGATGCAGATTCATTGCTCTACTCATTCAGTCATTTTGAATGCAACGACCACACAGTACACATGCTCACTCAACAGCTTCTACTGCCCCCACTGACTAATACAGTGAAGTCATCATTACTCACCCATGCACATTCCAGTCCACCCTCCTTGGCTGCCAGGTGACACTGATGTCATGCAAACCGTTCTCATGATATTAACAATGGCTGGACTTTTCCCAGACCTCATATGCAGCAAATGAAAATTATGAATGACCAACATTTCCTGGATGAAAAAAAAATTCCCAAACAAACGTTGCTTTCTAAATTCTTTCACATTCATGAAACGTAAGGGAGACATTTTAAAAGCGAGTGGATACTTGTGGGTAATTCTCTGCGTCTTACTCTAAAAACTTAAGATTTCCTTTGCTCCCTTCTGCCAAAAAGCGTAATATTTACTATCCTGTTTCTCGTGCTTCCTTCTTAACTTGACTTTCTTGGTAATGAGAAGTATCCTTCGCCTCATCTGCCTAATAAAACCCTTGGTTGTACAGTTTAATTTCAAAGTGGTCTCTTTATGAGCCACACATGGGCTTTCCTTTCTCTTCTGAATGACAGGCACTAAGTCCCATCCCTGGGTGGGTGTGCTTCATCATCTGTTCTAGAGTGGGGAAAAGAAGAAAACGGTTAGGAGCATTTAAATTAAAGCCTCTTTCCTTTTCCTTTTTATTAGGAGAAAGCAGACAAGGGTCGAAACCCTGACTTATTTCCCCTAAACCTGTTTCGAGATCACCTCTAAAACGAGGGGTCCAATGGGGCTTGAAAGGGGCTCCCCATGCAGTACCTCATGTGCGTCCCTGGGTTACGGTATTTCAAGGCTAATGAATATCGGGGTCCCAGGCAGACAGCCATCGGACAGGACGGGACCCAGGGTTTTGGAGTGACTCTGGGCTTTGAATGAAAGGTCTGGTTAGAAGGGAGACATGGTGGTTGACGTGGGGGGAAGCTGCCTGATGTCACGGTACTCTGTTTGAATCTGGCCCTGTGCCATGGAACACGGGAGTCACTGTGGCAACCCACGAGGGAGTTCTCTCTGGCAAAGTAATTCACTAAATGACTACAGTGGATCACTGGCTTTTGTGGCTAGACTGATCAGCTTCAAATGCTTACCCAGTAAACTGCAATGTTGAGCTAAGGTAAACTTGTATTTTTGTCACTAATCTGGCGCTCTAGTTCCGAAACAGAGGAGAGTACCAGGCCCTGTTTAAAGACATTCAGAGGGAGAATTTTTTTCCTGACTAAAAATATTAGCAGAAATGTATTTAAGTACTTTTTATAAACCTGTGCTTGTTAAAAAAATAGAGACAAATAATCTGGTTCTCCTCATCCTCCCTGGTCCATCCTTCCTGGTACCTGGTGAGCATTAAAGAACCTACAGCCTCATTTAAGCAAAGAGAGAAGGTGCTGAACATAATAGTCTTTCAGCAACTACAGAATTCTAGTGAGGCCATCGGGCCCTACTTAGAAACATGTTTATACTTGCAAAATATTAACACAATGCATAGTTTCCCACTTTTTCTTTTAAATTAATCCATCAAAATGTTTTATAGTGGATGTATTATCTTAAGAAAGATGACAAGTACAAGTAATAGAAACCGGCAATGCTCTTCACAGCGCAGTCTGGCAGGGCTCCGCCACGGAGCGCTCTGGCGCGGCTCCTGCGCGGCACCAGCACGGCGCAGGAAAGGCGCTGTGGCCTGGGCCAGCTGCCCTGGGGGCCGGGGGGAGAGGGTGCATCTGGACTCAGACAGCGTCTACATGCAGCATCCAGCGGGCTGGGACAGGGGGCCGAGGGCCATGCCGGGGCCTGGAAGCCCAGAAGAGGGACACATCCCCTCTGGGTGTGCGTGGCCGGCTCCCGGGAGAGGCCAATGCCAAGGTGACCCCGGTGAAGAGAGAGCGCGTGAGTCGGGGCAGGAGAGGCCGGAGGCCGCGCAGCGCATGGGCAGTGAGAACTGACGCGGTCCACGCCCGGCGCATCCGAGGAGAACAGGGAAGGAAAGAAGAGCCCGCAGAGGCAGGGGCAGCCCCTGATGCGGGGTCTTCGGGACTGTTTAAAGGAATACGGGCTTTACCCCCAGGGGACAGGCACAGGGTGGCAGGGAGGCCGCTGGTCTGTCCAAGTGTTTCAGAGAATGGGAAGGACGTGACCGTTTTACAGGGGACATGAAGACTCGGCAGGAAGGGCGGATGTAAGGGACGCAAAGCTGGAGGCGAGCAAAGCAGCCCGGGAGTCACTGGGGATGCCGTGAGACCCGGCGTCTGCCAGGAAGGCGGAGGGTGGGGGACGGGGTGCAGGGGTCGGACTGGGTCGTGGAGAGAAGCAGCGAACATGGAGCTCTGGGAGCTTGATGAACAGGAGGGGACGGCTGGGCTGACGACGAGCAGGATGCGTCACTTGGCAACGTTGCTCGAGGGATGGCGAGCAGCGTGGGAACAGTGCGGCACTCGGTTAACCTCCGTCCTGCTGAAGGCTAGGTGACCACAGGCTGGACACGAGAACCGGGCATGTGGTTAAAGCGGCAGACCAACCAGCTCCTGTCATCAGTTAGGTGGGGAATGCCACCGGTGGTTCTGGTAGGCGGAGGGCTAACTCTCCCCGTCCTGTGAGTGCAACCTAAAAATTTCGGGGCACCCGCTCCCCAATGCAACAAAACTGAGAACAAGGAACTCAGTTCGGAAATCCCACAGAAGCACTGGCACCTGAGAAAGGACAATGTAGCTGACAGAATTGTATTTAACCTTCACGTACGCACAAAACTAGTTTCTTGTATTTAAAACACTTGAATTTTTACTCTTAATTTTTGAGTTCATAATAATAAAATTTTAGAAGAGACCATCTATATCACCAACAAGCAACTTTATTTTTTAAATGATTTTATTTAATTACTTTTAGAGAGAGGGAGAGAAACATCAGTGTGTGGTTGCCTCTCTCTCACACCCCCTACTGGGGACCTGGCCTACAACCCAGGCCTGTGCCCTGACTGGGAATCGAACCAGTGACCCCCTGGTTCACAGGCTGGTGCTCAATCCACTTGAGCCACGCCAGCCGGAGCCCTAACAGGCAGCTGTATTAGTACTGCAGAAGCCTTCAGACACACCTACGAGAGTGTCCCATTACCTGGGCCGACACTACGTGACCTGTGACAGCGCACGGCACAAGATGTGGCTGATCAGGTTGACTCTTTCCTCCTAGTGTGGGTCTCTTTAATCCCCTTCCATTCCTGCTTCCCAAGGTCAACTTCAAACACACACTGCAAGGCTGCGAAGGCCTGAGTAAGTTCCAACTACAGGCACAAGATTATCCCCCGGGCCGACACAACATCGGTAAACACCTCGCCCTCGAAGAGCAGGCCGCGGTGAGTTATCTCCTCACCTGTGCGCTAAACGGCGGTCCCTGCCCGGTCTTCCAGGGGAAGCTCCAGGAAGGAGTAAGACACACTTCTCATTACCCCAGGCCCTCGAGGAGCTGGTTAGCTCCGTCTCGCGAGGACACGTGAAGTCGGGATGCCGGAGAAATGTCCACCCCAAAGAGCGAAAGGGCACGTTAGCAGGAAGCGCCGCCTGTCCTGGGGAGACTTCGTGGGGGGCAACGAGACCCCAAACCGACTGTCGTCACACCTGAGCGGCCCATTTGCAACAACAACAGGGGAGGAAAAGGACACCAGCCAGGCCGGCTGGCGTAAAGAGAACCGTGGGTTTGAACGTAAAGTGGGTCTGAGAGGGGTGGGCAGAGCCACTGGGAGCTGTCTCTTCCCTCGGCGCACCACGTTCCCGTGTGGCATGACCTCCCCCGACCCCACGCCCCAGCGACCACCTTCCCGAGACGGCGTCCGACCACGAGCGCTGCACCTGGTCACTCGGCGCCTCTCCACACCTCTGGAGGGGGAGGGGTTACAAAACGGTGTTTTGTTTTCCTTCCTCAGCGTCTTCTCGAATAAACGATTTTTCATGGAGACGCACAGAACAAGGCTCTCTGGGCTCTCAAACCACTCGGCAGCCCAGGCTCGCGTCCCAAGGCGAAGTAGGAAACGGTAAATGTGATTCTTGCTGTAAGTTGTTGCGAAGTGCTTTCTCCGAGCAAACTCTGAGACCCCGGGCACGCGGGGGGGACTTCAGCCACGTCGCCACAGGCAGGCTCCGTGTCGGCAGGGACGTGAGGTCGCAGGAAGAGGGTTCGCCAGAAGGCCGCGCTGGCCAGAGGTCTCTCGCAGCGCAGAACTGAGCCTCAGCTGGTGCGGGCCGGAGAGCGTGGGACGTTTCCCCTTAATTCTGGCCTGGGTCATTTTTAGCCCAAGTTGGTGATGTCGGCGTCAGACAAAGGAAAACCATTTTAAAGAGTAGAAAGGCATTATTAGTGAAATTATTGTTAGGGAGAATACTAACCTCATATTTTTGGAGGCTGCTAAATTTTGAGTGGTTTTTTTGTTTGTTTGTTTTGTGTTGTGTTTAATGGGTTCTCTCTCCAGAGGAAAATCACAAAGGAATTCTCTGAGGGCCAGGAGCTGGCTGACTCATCACTGTACTCCCAGCATCCAGCTCGGGGCCTGGCACACGGTGCCATCCCATCGTTCAACCCAGTGGGAACAGGAGAGCCATGAACTTGAGGGATGACAATGACTGCGGAGCACCCGGGGTTGTGCAAATAGTTTTACGAGGCACTAAGTAGCGAATAAATAGTTTAAAGAAACATTTATTGGGACATTATCCTTGGGAATCGCTACTAATTGTACCCCAAATTTCCCAAGAGGAAGTTAAGTGCTCTCCTTGGTGAAAGAAAACATAAAAATAAGTAAACCCTAAGTACGATAGTATCATATTAAGCATTTGCAGCAATTAATTCATTAAGCCTTAGAATACACCACCAATTTGGAGGATGAAGAAATGGAAAGATCTTTTTTCTCCAAAGTCACAGAATTCCCACGGCTGCAGGTCACCCGTGAGAACCCGAGTGGAGGAGGTGACTCGGGCAGTGAGCGCCGGGCCACGGGGTTTCAGAGCCTCTTCCACGTTATCATTCCCCGAGGCAGCACGTCCCTAACCCACGCTCCCTACTTTCGACCCTTGGAGTTGGCTGTTCAAAACCACATCCTGAAAGTTTGATTAAAAAGGAAAAAGGACTAAGGGGCTACTCGAAGGGGAGTGACTGCACCTCGGTGGAGACGTTTCAGTGACGGCTGTGCCACAGGGGACGGCGGTTCCTACGCAAAGCCAGTCCCAACCCCCAGACCTGTGCGTGGACAAACATCCGCAGGGACCGGTAGGTGTTTCCAAACAAGGGGCCAAGCAAGCGGACTCAGGGGATTTGGTTTTAAGGATGGGAGTGACAGGCAGCCAGCCGCAGGCTGCAAATGCTCCAAATCAGACCTTCAGGCTCTGGGGGGGTGGGGTGCCTTCCAACCGCCAGGAAGACTTCCAGGTCCCAGTTGGTGAGCTGGTACCTGCAAGGAAGCCCGGCAACATCCCCGGAACCCCGGGGAGCAAACCCCTGAGAATCCCACGGACTAAACCCCTCCAACAGCCCTAGCGCACACACACCACGCATAGCCTTTGTGTTTGAACACAGAAGCCCTTCCCAGGGACCTCCAGTACCTGGCCCGTCATCCTGGCTCTGCTCCTCTGGGTCTAGCTGCCCACCCCCCACCCCGCACACCTGTCCTGCCTCTGACCGGAGCGCGTGCAGCAGCGTCTCGGGAGGCGGAGGGCCGAGCTCCCAGGAGGAGGCGGAGAGCAAAGGGGAAAGCAAGCCAAGCCTCGTGTCCATGTTCTCGATCATTTTCTGAGGCTTCCAATTAACCACAAAGCAGAAACCACTGGAAAGCGGACGTTTGTAGTTGGGAGGCTCCACCGGACTCCCGGCCACATGGCCCTCCACCTGCGTGTTTTAAGTACCCGAGGAAGTGGCGTTTGCGAAGTAATTCGTTATCCCAAGGTATTTCCAGCACAGATTAGCCCTGCGTTTCCCGTGGCAAGGCGCCAGGTGGGGGTGCCCTCTGGCCGGCTGGAGACCGCACCACGCGTGTGACCCGCACGTTGGCCCTGGAGACTCCCGGAGGGGGGGTGCGGTGTGGCCAGGGCGGGGGCCCGGCGCAGCCTGGAGCACAGGGCGGACTCGGGAACACGCGGAGCCCCGCCGGAGCCCCGCCCTGGGCTCCGTCCCCCACTGTACGTGCGCGTGCTCAGACGCCGTGCTCGCTCCCGACAGCCTAAGGCGCGCTCACGTCAAGTGGCGAGCAGAGAGAAACGTGTCCATGCCATGTCCTCTCGTAACTCACAGATAACGTTTTTCCCCCCTTTCTAAAAATGCAGCGACTAGATTCGGAACCATTGTACTCCTCCACGAGATGCAGTTTGCTCTGTAATTGCACGGGGCGCTGCCGTGCCCGCTAGTCGCTGGGGGTCACGCGGATGCAAACCTGAGACGTGGGAGGGAGGGGGCTGGGGGGAGCTCTCAAGCACGTGAGCCAGGAGAGAGGACTCCAAATACCCAACTGCCGGCGGAGAAACGCGAGAGCTGACTGATCTCCAGTGCGGGCTGACCCCTGGCGCAGGGCTGGCCTGCCCCGGGTGGGCTCCTGCCCCGTGCTAGGCCGGGTGGGAGAACAGCACTGGCCCTGGCTCGGAAGGGCCTGAACGCCCACCGCACCACTTACGATCCCGTTCGGCCGTGCAGCACGGCCAGCCCGGCAGGTGTGGCTGAGCCGCCGCCTCGGGCTGTGCGGCGCCCCACCGTCTGCCTTCCGCCGGCCCGGACGCACAGACGCCCCGGGCGGGCCTCCCCCGCCACTCAGCGAGCCGTGGGGCTCAGCCCACTAGCTTCAGGAAAGCGCTTTGAAGACGGCAAAGGCCAGTAATGATGCGAGTTCTCCTGTGTGATCAGTTGACTTACAATTTGTTGGCGAAGCCAACAAGAAGTTGTCCTTCCCAAGAGTTTCAAAAACAAGTAGATTTTGCTGCTGATTTAAGTTTAAAAAAAAAAACACAACACTTTTTCTTCCTCACCTAGAGCTAGCAGACTCACGAGCTGGGGAGTCAAGCATCTCCCTTCCCGGGTCCGGGAAGACTTCTCCAGCCGCCCGCCGTCCCCGGCAGCGCAGGCCCCAGAGCGCCTTCAACAAGCCTGCGAGGAAAAGCCTTGACTCCGGCAGTTCCAAAGGTGTTTTGTTTTTTTGTGTTTTTTTTTTTCCCCTGCAGAAGATAGATTCTTTGAACCTCCCCTAGGGCCAGGACGTGTGCCAGGGCTGTCCAACCTTTCGGCGTCTCTGGGCCACACGGGAAGAAGAAGAGTTGTCTTGGGCCACGTGTTAAATACATTGCAACCGGTGATCACAGAAACGTCTCATCGTGTTTGAAGTAGATGCACAGTTGTGTGTTGGGCCACACTCAGCCCTCCTGGGCCACGTGCTGGACCCCCTGGAACACCGATGCCCACGGGCTGCGGCCTGAAGGGGGCGCTTGCCCTCTGGGCCGTGGGCGCTGAGGCTCCTCCTGGGACCCTAAGGGGTCTGAGTGCCTTAGGAAATCACTCTGTTCTCAGGTCTCACCTGGGCTCCCCCCTTTCCTCTTCCCCCAGGAGACACTAGCATCGTGGGGAGGAAGGCCAGATCTCAGGTGAGGCCCCGGGCTGCACCCACCTCTCTCTCGGCTCCCGAGAGGGATCGTTTCCCTCCCCCGAGCTCACACGGCTGCTCTGTAATGTGGGGGGAGGGGGGCGGCACCCCCGTTACACGAATCCCTGCCCCATGCGGTGCCCAGCACAGAGCCGGGCAGAGAAGACAGACTCACAATCACCAGCTCTTGCATTCCCCTTCAAGCCCACCCACGGGGCACCCCCAGAGCCATTTTTATAGATTTTCCAGCACATCCCATGCGTCGGTCCCTGTTTCGGACCTCATGACGCTTTCCCGGTTGCTGTCGTACATGGAGGGAGTGACAGACCCTTTCTCCTGGGGGGTGTGCATGCGTCCAGGTGTACGGAGGTGCATCAGTCTGTAACCACACAGTATCTATGTGTCTCCCAGCATCCTCTGCAAGCTCATCCGCCATGCCTCCCCCCCACAGACCTGCCCTGCATCTGCCCATGCCCTGAACTGGGAGCAGCAGGACCACGTGCAGAGCGCCGTGGGTGGAACCAGCCAGAGGAGGAGGGGACAATGTCTGATTCGGATTTCCTAAGCAGAGCGGAGAGGAAGGACACGTAGCAGGAGAAAATAGCAGGCTCGTTCACCAGTGTGTCCCCACATGACCAGCAGGGACGACAGCTTAGCGTGAACAGGCTGGGGGCTGTCAGGGGCCGCTGAGTGGGGGCGTGGGAGGAGTGTGAGTGACACTGAGGAACAGGCATGCGGGGGGTGGGGGAACCTGGTGGACCCCACGGAGATGGAACACACGGACCTTTGTTGGGCGCCAGTCCCGGTCAGGGACTCTGTCAGACCCCCGGCATGCGTTGTCACCATGCTAACCCTCCCAGACGCCCGATGAAGGGACCAGCTCGTAGACACGTCCCCAGAGTCACGCAGACCCAGGGGGCCCGAAGCCCACCGCCGTCTTGGGGCTCCTCGGAGCTGGTCTCGGGGTGTGTGCCACTGGCTTTCGCCCCGAGCAAGCAGAGGCCCAGAGGGCACTCGCTCGGGGGCCAATGCTTGAACATGCTGCTCTGGGCATGGGGGGCCGGGCGGCCTCTCCTCGGCCCCTGAAACGACGGGGCGTCTCCCCAGCACCCGAGGGACTGGAGTGAGCCAGCCAGAAAGGACTGGAAACGGCTCCGGGAGAGGAGGCAGCCTGGAGAGCCCCCGGAGCCCTGCACCCAGGTCAGAAGCCAGGGGGGAGCAGCTGAGGGCGGCCAGCGGGGCCCTCGGAAACCAGGCTCTCCTGGGACCCGCGGGGGCCTGCGCTCTGCTCTGGCTCGGAAGATGCCCCAGAGTGCTGAGCTGACTCCCAGCTGGGTGCCAGGCTGAGTCACCCCCGTCCCTCCCCCAGCTGCTGGCAGGGCGTCCGAGTCACCCGAAGGCCCCCAGGGCTCGGTGAGCTGTCGGGGGCCTGAGGAACCGCACTGAGGAAGAGCGCTCGGGGCTCTGGGTACTCAGGCTGATGGGGGGGGGGGGGGGGGGGGGGGGGGGGGCGTCAGGCTGCAGGAGGAAGGACGAGGCGGGTGGCGCTGAGTCAGTCACCGTGAGTCACAGTCTGCCACCAGACGGCACAGCCCGCCTGGCATGTTGGGAGACGAGAGCGGGGCAGCCTCTCAGAAGCGAAAAGAACAGTCGCCACTGGCAGTCACTCAGCAGAGGCTAAACGTTTGTGCTGACTGCCAGCCACGAGACGCCGCGGCCACTTTCAAATCCCTGGGAGCCGTGAGTGGCCCCGATACGGTTCTCTGGGCTGAGACAGGGTGTTGGGGGTGGGGGGGGTGCAGGCAGGTCTGGGGTCACCCTCCAGTCCTGCCACGCACTCACTGTGCAGCCTTGGGGGTGTCCTATGGTCTCTCTGACCCCGGACTTCCTTGTGCCTGTTCCTCCAGAGAAAACGAGAAAGGCGCCGGGTCAAGGGGCACACACTGCCCAGCACGTGTGTAGCTGGTGACGGGGGAGAACTGTTCCATCGTTAGCAGGAGTGGGAGCCACCCTCCTTCCACGCTGTGGGTTTCCATCTACCACGACGGCTGGGCAACAGGCACCACAGTGTCCGACATGTGTCGCCCGTCCCTGCCCCGTCCCCGACGGGGCCCTGCTGGGGAGACAGCCCCTGAAGGACACAGGGGACCCTGGGGCTCTGGCGCCGCCTCAGGCTCACAGAGGTTCCAGGGTGTCAGGGGTTCGACCTGTGACTGGTAGAGACCATTCAGATGCGAGAAGGCGGTACCACAAAGGCAACTCTGGAATGAAACCTCAGAGGGCAAGGGGGACCGGGGTGGGAGCGCTCCGGGTGAGCCAAGGCGGAGAGGCTGGAAATACACGCTTTGCAGGGGGCGGGGCGGGGCGGGGAGCCAGCGCTCCTGCGGCCGGAGAGAGGAGGAGGAGGAGGAAAACGGTAGGGACGGCAGGAAGGTGCCACAGAGCGGACTCGCTTGCCCAGGAGCCCCTGCACGGGGGCGGGGCCGGTCCAGCGCATCCGGGAAACTCAACCTCAGTGCAGGCCGGAGTGGACAGGTCAAAGACTGGCCCCAGGAGAGCAGGTCAAACAGTCATCATAAGAGTCTACGCCACAGGTCGTGACCTGAGACAGTGGCAGGGGCACTGAAAAGATGGGGACAGATGTCGCTAATGAGGAGTGAAAGTGGAGGGCAGGTGCAGGACACCTCGGCGTGGCGTGGGCCGGGCACCAGTGTTGCCAGGACCCAGCGCCGGGGAGAGCGCACAGCCCGTGCATGCTCGAACGCCGGGAGCGGGGAGGAGGGACGGAGCGGGCCGGGAAGACCAGGATCTCGGCGGCGGCAGCGGCGGCGGCAGGACGAGCTGCATTTCAGGGGCCACGGGGGCTTCCGCACAACGTGCGGCACAGTCACTGGAGGCCGGAGCGATGGTTCCGGAGCTCGGGAGGAGCCGGGGCCCGAGCCGGAGACGTGAGGGGAGGCCGACCGGGAGACGGAGTGTGCTGTCAAATGTAAACACACTTGGCTTTGAACTCTGCCTTCCGCATTAACTAGCTGTGTGGCCTCGGACAAATTATTTATCATCAAAGCCTTAATTTCCTTAATTGTAAAATTGGGAAAATTAGGCATACTTCAAAGGCCCTGCTCACTGCGTACCATCTGGTTGCCATTTGTCACCCTCGCCGTCGACTGTCATTACCGAGCCCATTAAGGTAGATGAACTTGGCCAGGAGCAGAGTAATTAGGAAGCAAAGAGGGTTGAGGGAGGAATCTTAGGGAGCAATTCTGAAGGGATATAAGGCCCAAGAACAACTTGAAAAAAGACCAGGAGTGGCCAAAGAGGTAGGCAGAAGACCCTGAAGGGCAGGTGGGAGAGAAGTTCGAGGAGGGAATCACCGAAAACTTCCAAGGCTACCAAGAAGCTGGGGTGGAAGAAGGAAAAATACAGACGTCGGATACAGTGACGTAAACACGATCTTTGTCCAGTGGGAGCGCTGCGTGTGCAGCAGGGGCGGAAGGCGGGTGCAGGTGTCGCAAGATTGCGAAGTGATATTTTTACCCAGACTCTCAGAGGATGTGAATCAGACACCAAAGCACATCGCACGACGGATCGCCCTCTACAAATCTGGAAGTAGACAGAGACAAAAAATGGCACGCCTGAGGCTCCCGCCCCACCTCAGCGGTGTAAAAGGCCTGAGTTGCTCCAGAGAAAGGAGATTGGAGAGAAGGTTTTCCTTAGGGAGCGCTGCACCGCGAGCCCCCTTATCCTAAAAGAGGGGAGTTGCTTCCCTTCGGGGCCGTCGGGGCCTTGCTGGGGGTCTGGGGGGGGCTCTCGGCTGGTGTGGTCTGCGGGTGGAGGGAAGGAGGAGAAGGCGTCTGAGTGTTTGGTTCTCGTCCGAGGCCCGTCAGCGGCAGAGCTAACAGGCCTGGCCGCGCCGAGTGGCCCGCTGTCGGGGCAAAGGACACAGGCGTGTTTGGTGGCTCCGATGGAGTGAGCTGGCGTGGACCTCACTTACATTCTCCCCAAGGTGATCACCCGCAGCCAACGGAGCGAGCCTTTGGAAACAAGGACGAAGGGGAAAACACGCAGAGCTGGAGGAAACTGAATCGGCGAGATCGGAAAAGGAGTGGAAATTTCCCGCCGCGGGTCCCTGGAGGACCCTGCAGAGGCCCCGAGGAGAAGTGGGCTCCGCACGGCAGCTGCTGGCGCCGAGAGCACCCACACTGTCTCTCCCCGGCACGGTCCGGCCAGGACCTCCCCGCCCTGTCTCGTCACCCACGCCGCTCCTACTTCCCCCGGTCCTGCAAGGACCGGACCCCCGGGGAAGAGGTGAGCGGAGAGGAGAGAGGGCAGCCACCCTACCTGCCTGCTTCTGAGAGGGGGCGTGCTGCCTCAAGCCCTGGCGAGGTGAGGGACGAGAACGCCACCTCTGAGTGACTGTGCCCGTGACGCGGCCCATCCGAGTAGAATCGAGACGGTGGCTCACAGCCAAAAATGTCCACGCTGCGTTCTACCGTCTCAGGAAGCAGCAGGGCAGTCTTGAGCTGGCCTGACTGTCCCGCAGCAAAAGAACTTCTGCTACTCTATAAATCTGAAAAAAGAGTGAAAGACAATTTTTCACATGAAAAAAAGCCCCACACAATCCTTGTGTTTTCAATGTCCCACTGACCCAAAGGTACACGAAGAGAGCCGGGATGCGGAGGCGGAGACCTCGGGGAAGGGGGTGTTTTTAAATGCCGCCGGCGGAGCCGGAAAGGACGTTGTGGTTCAATGAGATGCTAGAGATGACGGGGGGCTATTTAGGATAGGGGAAACTGAGACATGGCCTCAGGTTGAGGAGAAAGAGGCAACAACGCCAAGAGAAAACAACTGGTCCACAAGAACAGCAGGAAGGGCGGGCCGACGAGGCGGGCCACAAAGAAGAGGGGAGACAAAGTCGAGAACGCGGTCATTGCCTTCGGGACAGAAAAGACTCTCCTTTGTTGGACAGGTGACAAAAAGGGGGGGAGGAATGAGCAACGACACAGGGCTCCCTGGTTGGAGGGACAGACAGACAGGACAGTGTGTGGCGAATGACGCTGATCATGCTGATGGTTGGGGGGAGCTCCCTCCCGGGAGCGCAGGCAACGGTGGCGGTCGCTGCTCTGGGGAAGAGGGAGGACCCGTGTACAGGCTAGAGAGGGATTACTCTGGGCTCAGTGTACGGGAGAAAGGTGCTGAAAACCAGCACTAGTGGCCCTGGCTGGTGTGGCTCAGTGGACTGGGTGCCGGCCTCCAAACCAAAGGGTCGCCGGTTCAATTCCCAGTCAGGGCACAGGCCTGAGCTGCAGGCCAAGTCCCGAGTCGGGGTGGTGCAAAAAGGCAACCACACATGGATGTTTCTCTCCCTCTCCTAAAAAAAAACCAGCACTAGTGGACAGTGGAACGGGTCTTCTCACACAGTTGGAAGCTTCCAGAACAGAGTTGGGGATAGATGAGCAGCTGCCGCCATGCTGTGGAGAGGACTTGTGTGTGGGGAGACAGCAAACGGGTGGTCTCTAAGACTCTTCACATGCGGGACTCACGTCCAAGGCCACATGGGCAGGGTCTGTCCCTACCGCCAACAGCTCGGGCGTCCCCCAGACTGAACACAGTGCAGGGCAGCCCGCTCCCCGGGGGCCAGGGAGACAGCGCACAGACGAGACGTGTTATGCAACGTCTCGATCTATTTGTAGCAAAGGAACAGGCTGGTCCCTGAGTTAGAGTCTGTCTCCGAAGTACAAGACTCTCTGTGTCTCCGGAGCTGGGCGGTGGATTAACATGGGAACTGTCAGTGTGTTCGGGGACAGCTTCCGTTTGTGCGTGCACTGACACGGAGCTGCGCCGGGGAGAGTCTCCAGAACACCCGTGGTCTTCCCGCTGCCAGGAGGCAGCGGGGCTGCTAACAAGAGCGAAGCACATCAGCCCGTGTGCTCTGTGTTTGAAATGCAAGACAAACAACCCCCCACCCCACCCCACCCCTGCCCCGAACCCCCGTCTGCGAACCCTCGGGCTGCCACCGACAGCTCAGAGCGGCCGGGACTCGTCGCAGCCACACTTCCGTGGGACAGGGACACGTCACGGACACACAGCCATCGCCCAGGAAGACCGCGCTGTGCTCTCTCAGTGAGGGCCGTGCCTTCCGAGAACTGACGCCCCTGAAACACAGGGTCCCTCGGCATTCATCACCACACATCTGCAAGGACTCTGCCCACAGGTTCCGTGGAAACTGGCCGTGTGACCCGATTAAAAATGTGCATCTGTAAAGAATCGTCACCCGTCACTCCGTCACAGTGTTTTCCCACAGAGAGCACATGGCCGGGGGCGATCAGGCATTTTGCATTCTGGGTCAGCGTTCAGCACCTCAGATCCTTGGGGTCTTTGTTTGTTCATTTATTCTGGTTTTAACTTTCTGAACAACTGTGGTTTCCAGGGACGGTTTTCTGCAACCTTGTTTTGCATCAGTTTCTGGCGTGAAGATGCCAGTGGATCAACGGTCACACGCTTCACAGAGCAACCCCCCCACCCTCCCAGTGCCCACCTGGCGCCACACACAGTCACGACACTGTGACTGGCACCGTCCCCACGCTGCCCTCACACCCCCGTGACTGCTCTGGGACCACCAGTCTGTGCTCCCCACTCTCCTCACTGCGGCCCCCAACTGTTCTCCCCTCCGGCAGCCGGCAGCCCGCTCTGTGTCTGGGAGTCGCTTCTGTGCTGTCTCCTCGGACGACATCATTCACTAGATCCCGCACGGGAGTGAGAGTGCAGGGCCCGTGTCTCCCTCTGTCTGACCTACTCCACTCGGCGCCACACCCTCCGGGTCCACCCCGGCCGCCTTTCGCCATCGCACGGCAGTGGCGACATTAAAAGTTGGGTTCCAGGCAGTGCCCCTATCTGCCGCTCTCCGTGCCTGGCACGCTGCCTGCCTGGCCGGCGGTGAGCTGGCTCAGCTTGCCGAGTAAATGAGTGACTGCGTGTGCGAGGAGGGCCAGTCTTCCCCCAGGCTCTGCACGCCCTCCCCGTGTCCCCAGGGACCGGGGTCCGCAGCCCAGCCCAGAGCAGGGGGCTGCCACCCATCCCAGGAGCCCAAATCCACGTGGCTGTGGAGGGACCAGGACTCCTAGGGGTGCCAGCTGCAGACGGCTGGCTGCTCCTGAGTGTGCTTTGGTTTAATCTCCCCCTAGAGCGGGACGAGCATCTCCCAGAGTCCTGAGTTCCCCCTTAGCTCCGCCCCGGGGGTGGAAGTGGGGCGCGAGAGGAGAGCGGCCAGTAACCGCCCTGCTCCCCTCGAGCCCCCCCCGCCTCGGCACAGGCCTGGTCACATCTGCCTCCCATTACGCCCGCCGGCGACCCCCCCCCCCGGCAGGTGCCCCCCCACCCCAGCCGGCGCCCAGCTGCAGCCCACTCGGAGGTGCGCTTCGACCGAGGTGTTCCTCGCTGACATCAGTCGCTCGGTAATGAGGAACACAGTTCTGGACGTGCTTTGACATTTATTGTCTCATTTGGGGTCCATTACAACCCAGGGAAAAAAAGGTGTTTTCCAGAATGGGAAGCAGGCGTGGGATGAAGAGACCACACAGCACGGAGGGCCGGGGGCCCGGGCGGACCGGCGGCTGCCACCCCTCACCCCAGGCGGGCCCTGCCGCGGTGGCGTCCCACCCGGCTCCCCCCCCCCCCCCGCCCCGGGAGCCAGGGAAGCAGGAGCGAGCGGGGCAGTGGGGGCAGCTCCCTGTCCCCTCACTCGGGACGGGAGTCCCTGGAGAGTGGTTGGGCCGGGGCGTTTCTAGGAACACTTCCCGAGCAGAGCCTGCGGCCCCAGCACCTCGGGGCCCGTCAGGGAAGCCCAGGAAACACCCCCCCCCAACCCCCTGCTGGACTCACGTGCCCAGGAACGGCTGGTGCTCGGCTGGGGTCGTGGTGCAGAGAGGAGCCGGACTTGGAGACGGGATGCGGTGCGCGCACACGCGGACACGCCTGCACACACTAACACAGACACGGGCACACGCCTGCACACACACACGCTCACGTGGGCCGCAACAGTCCCAGAGCGGCCTCAAACAGCCGTGGCTTCACAAGCATGAAAGGTACGAGCCGACAAGACGCCTCGTGGGGGAGCTCACTTGTTCCAACCTCTCCCGCTGCGCTCCCGCACTCCCCACGCCTCCCTCCGCGGCAGCGGCGTGGGTTCTGGCCGACCTCTCCAACACTGCTGGTGTTTGGCTTCGGCCACCACCGCGTGCCGACTTCGGGCGGAGGGCCGGAGGGCCCCATGACAGGCGAGCTGCGTGCGACACGGAAGGGGCCGCGCCCACAGTGAGCCTGCCTGCGGGGAGCCCCAGGTCACATTCGCAGGGGCGACGGTTCACACGGCACCGCTGCTCACCCAGCTCGCGGCGCCGGCTGCTTCTAAAAAAGTAAAAATCTCACGGGGGCGTCCCACCTGAGGCCCACCGGCCTGATGCACCCCAGGACGGCCAGGGATGCGGGCCAACACAAAATCGTGACTTGACCTAAAACCTTTTCCTTCTCATCCGTGTTCGTTAGTGTTTGTGCGTTTAACACGTGGCCCAAGACAACTGCTCTTCTTCCCGTGCGGCCCAGAGACGCCGAAGGTGGGACAGCCGAGCCGGGCGAGGGCGTTACCTGTCCGTGCCAATTCCACCCCATCTCCGTAGGAACTGCCTCCCTGCCCTGTTGCAAGTCCCACGGCTCTCGTCCCGTCTGCTGCCGCCCCGGCCTCCCCCGCAGACGGCTCCGTCCACGCAGCATCGGCCTCGCGAGGGGACACCGCTGACCCTGCTGAACCACCCAGACCCGGGCAGAGCCCCGTGCGGAGACGCTGGCCGAAGGCAGTCCCTCCCCCAGCGACACGGTGGGCCGGTGCTCACAGCCACTCCTCCGGCCCACCGGACGCCGGCCGGCCGTGAGGTCAGACCCTCTTTCGGACACGATGGCTCGGTGAGAAACACGACCCCCTCAAGCTTGCGGACCGCCCGGTTTCCTCCGGGCTCTGTCCAGTGCGTCGCCGACCAGGGCTGGCCGGCCCCCTCGTCCATTCCTCTGACCCGTCGGGCGCCCCTCCCTCGGAAAAGCCGGGGGAGGGGCAGGGGTCACAGCTCTGGGGTTTGTGTTCTCCGCCACGGAACTGAGAGCGACAGTTGTGCAAACCCGCAGACAGGTCGCGGACAGACCAACAGAAACGAGTGTACTCATCGCTCCGGTTCAGACCGACGCTGCACAGGTTCAAACACCACCTGTGGCAGGATGAATTGTGTGTCCCCCCCCTTCCCCCTCCCACTAAAAGAGGTGTGTACACGGGGGCCTGTGACTGCGAGCTCATTTGGAAACAGAGTCCTTGCAGGCAAACCAAGTCCGGACACGAGAAAGGTGGGCCCAGACTCACTGACGGGGGTCCTGAGGAGAAGAGGCAAATGTGGGCGCACAGAGAACGCCGTGGGGGCGTCGGGGCAGAGGTCGGGGTGACGCTGGGACAAGCCCGGGGACCCCGAGGTCGCCAGCAGCCCCCAGGAGCCGGCAGGGCGGACGGAGCGGGGGGTTCTTCCCAGAGCCTTGGGTGGGAGCGAGGCGCCGCCCGGGCCTCGCCCTTGGGCTTCTGCCTGCAGAGCTGTTGTTCGAGAGCCCGCCTCGGCGGCTCTGGCCCCCCTGCCCCCGCCCGTGTGCGGGACTTGGTTACAGCCGCCCCAGGAAACCGGCGCCTCCAAGCGGAAACAGTGGGTTGTGTCAGAGCGAGGAGCACTTGGGAACTGGTGGACACGAAGGAGCACACACACGGACAAACAGAAAGAGGAGGACGGACACTCAGACTCCTGAGCAGGGGCCGGCCAGGCAGCAGGGAGGTGGGGGGTTGAAGAAACTGGCCTGCTCGTTTGGGGGTGCTGGTGCGGAGGCTGGGGCGGGGCCGTGGGGGACATTAGGGACAGACTTGCCACCAAGGAGGTAACCCTCCGTCCCTCCCAGGTCCGAGGGAGGCGGTTCCCAACAAAATCTGCCACGTTGCAATGGCAACAAATCGCCAGCGTGTCCACTCATCGCCGATACAGAAGCGGGACCGTGCGCGGTTTCCGGTCTGCAAGTCGGCCTGCTCCTAACGGGTGCCTCAACCTCCCAAATTAGACGGCGGCCCGCCGGGGGCGGCGCTGCTGGCCTGCCGCCTGGGTCTATAATTGTGCCCTAGCCGCCGCCTCCGAAGGTGCTGAGACGCCGCTCGTGGATGACGGTGTCGCTGAAACAGTTTCATTCTGAGCTGGGAACAGGAAGGTGCCCCCCCCCCCGCCCCCCACGTGAAAACTGCGGGGAGGAAGGAGGCTCTCCGCCGTTTCTCCTATGGATCCGGCCCCCGGGGAGCCGCGGGAGCCACGGGTCCCTTGATGGACAGCTCGTGGCTGGAGAGCCCTGCGCGTCCCAGCAGTCATTAGGGGGGCGCATTACTGCCGGTCCCGGCTGGGGGCGGGGTTCCCTCTGAAAGGCTGAACGTAACTGCGCGCCGCCTGGCGGCACCGGCCGCAGCCCGGGGCCCCGGAATCCGGCGCGGCTGGTGGGCGGACGTGCGCTCTGCCGACGCCTGCGCCCCCTGCGGAACGCGCCCCTCAGGGAGCCGCTCTGGATGAAGCCGGCACGGCCTCCGCGTGCAAACACCGTTTAGCCAGGACCGCTGAGCGCGGGGACGTCACGCGCAGAGCGCTTTTGCAGGGAGTCCGGCTCGAACGCATTAGCTCGGGGGCGTGCCGCACACGTGACCGGAAACCGCCGCGGTCCCCGTGGGAATCTGGTCTCCGGGCTGAGTTCACCCGAGGAGAGAAAATCTCGATTTAGATTCTCCGCCCCCGCCCCTCCCAATCCACGTGTCTGTTTTAGGAGCCGGGAGGGGGCCCTGTCACTCAACAAACACTTTTCACATCAAGACACCGTGAGGGTGCATCCGCCAGGGGAACCGCTTGACGTGGGCCAGGTGCCCTGACACGTGTGTGCCCAACACGTGTGTGCCTGACACATGTGTGCCCGACACGTGTGTGCGCGTGTGCACTGCTGGCCCTGCGGAGAGGCAGATGCAGAGAGAGAGAGAGAGAGAGGGATCGTGCACATTCTATTCAATGGAAAAGGATTCCAGCAGGAAATGGCACGGGCCTTCCCCGTATTTTTCTGTTGGGTTTCCAGAAAGCCTGGATCCCACGCCGTGAGGAGGCAAAGCCCAGCCCAGGCCTCCTCGCCCCACCCCGGGTCCCCCCAGGGCGGGACCCAGATCGGGGGCTCGGGAGCCCAGGCCGACCCTACTGGTGGGAACCCGGCTGCACCCCAGTCCCAGGCGGGCGGCCGGTTTTCTGTATCAACGCGGCAAACAGGGCTTGCGTTTCGGAACGCATCTGGTCTCCCCGACCATCGTGTCAGAAGCGGCTACTTTCTGTAAATGCAACGTCCAGGCCGTTTACTGATTTCAAAACTAGGCCGTCGGCTCGTCCGCCAGCCCCCAGCCCCCAGCCCCCAGCAGCCCCTGTTCAGCGCGCTGGCCAAGCTGCCCGGTCCTGAAGGAGGGCGGGCGGGACTTGATCTGTGGGGTGTGTCTGCACAAATCGCTGCCCTCCGAGGGCATGCGTATCAGAATACAGACAGAACATATTTAGGAAAAACTTACTTAGAAGAGAAGGGGGACCTACCCAAGCCACTCTGCCTGCTGAACATTTTAACCCAAATAACTTCGATCTCTCAAACGACACATCTCTCTCTTTACTGCTGTGGGGCACTGGACGTTTTCACAGTGAAGGGGTAATCTTTCTTACCCTTACCCCTCCCCGCACTCTCTGAGTCACTGGCAAATGATGAAATCACTGCAGGACGCCTGTGGAAATGCATGTAACTGGTGTGTACACATGTCTGCAATCTCGGCGCGCCCCCCGGATGGTAATCAGCGGCACCCACCGCATCGCTGACCCGATTACGTCAAGTGCGAGATGTCCTGTCCCCGCAGCCAGAAGCTCGCTAACACGCCTCATCTGCCCTTATCTAGGCCACAGCTCACCATCACTTCGAAAACCCTTTCCAGCGGTCTAGAACTTGAATTGTGCACCACGATGGGATATCCTGTCATTAAAGTAGAAGTAAGGTTTTCACGAAAAGGCCTCTGCAAAAACCTTTTCCCTGATGCTGCTCAAGACGCTGGGACAATTCAGTGTCAGAAAAGGTGACTCCCGAGTCACAGTCTCCGCTACTTGTCGCCTAGACAACTCTCTCCCTGTTTACCGACTGTCCCCTCCCCGCATTTCCGCTCCGCTGGCAGGAAGCCACGCTCCCCGCTGGGTCCCTCACGGAGGGCGGTGGCATCAGATTCTGAAGCATTTAGAAGAAAAGGCAACAAAAGGAGGCCCCTGGAAGCGGAGCCTAGAAACGCACCCAGTGGTTGTAGGATTGCGTGTCTCTCAGGCACAAACGCTGAGGAAAATACACGATTAAAACAGTGGAAATCCACACCACGGTGTTCTGGGGAACATCGATTTAGTTATTAAATGGGTATAAATTAGCCATCGGTAATTTACCCTTCTAAGTGATTTCACCTTCCCCATTATCATTTCATCTGTTTTCTATTAAAAAAAAAATCAAAGAGACCCGAGCCGCGGGAACGCCACGCCGGGCCGGGGTCTGAAACTGATTTGGTGGCTTCGGAGCCGACATCAGCCCGGCCGGCACAGCTCACTTCGGAAAGCTGCCTCAAATTTCCCTTGGTTTTGAACTTTTTTTTTTTCCTTACCACTTTCATCTAGCAAGAAATCATCCTGGTAACGGAACTTCTCTGGTCCACATGCAATAAAAATGTCATCGTCACCAAAAAAGTCCTGAAGGCACATCACCTACAAGAGAAAAGCATGGCAGTCAGCAAGGGGTCAGCGCAGGGTGGTCGCACCGATGCACCGGCCGGCCCCCGGTGGCCCGGCCGCTTCCCGCCCCGCCCCACCCCGTCCCTGGCCAGGGCCGACCTGCCCGCCTCTCCCGAGGGCTTGCAAAGCCAGGGCTCTGGCGTCTGTTCCCAGCAAGCGACATGTCCCGATGCATTGGCACGGGAGGGCGGGAGCAGGACAGCAGATCCTCGAACCCGCACATTTCACTACTCGATAGATGGACAGGCTCGGAGAGCAGAGCCCTTCCCTTCACGGCAGAGGGAGCGTGGCAACACGGGGGAGAACAGCGCCCCTTTCCTCCCCGGAACGCAAGAGGCCCCCAGAGCCACAGAAGTCGGCTCCTGGTTTTTAGCCACAAAGACGTTCTTGAGTGGCTGGTGCCGCCCTAGGTGCCGGGTGGCGGCCACGCGGGGCGACCACGGAAGGGAAAGAGCGCTGTCATGATGTGAGTGCAATGATGTCCCGTAAACCCTTCCACCTCGAGCTGACACGCACACGGAGCCTTCCCTGGGAGAGTGGCGGACAAAGCCCGCTCTCGCTGGGATGCAGGCACGCCGGCCGCCCCTGCAGCAGCCACGCTCAGCGTAAGCGACTCACGCTGCCCTGCCTCTCACGGTCACGGGAAGGGGAGGTTTGAAACCGCCTTCTGATGCGTGTTCAACGTCCTGGGCTCCAGTAAGAACCTGGGGAGCTGAATGCCATTTCCCCACTAAGTGTGGCCACAAGGAATAATTCCAGACGTCCGGCTCTCTGTCCCGGGCTATGTGACGTGATGTTTTGTTCGCCGTGTGTCCTGCCAACACAAGGCCCCGGGGACACTGCTAATTCCGGCCTCGTTTTAGTGTCTGATGACCCCTTGGAGCAAATGCCCGAGTGGCCGTAGAAACGGTCTTTCTGACAGCATTTCCCCTGGCTGTCTGAGGACCAGCGTCGAACCTTCCTGGGGCACCCGGTCCTCCTGCCCCTGTTTAGCACGCCCCCCAACACCTCATCTGTCTGTGGCTTCATGTGCAGGGTCTCTCTGGGGTCCGCCCTTCGTCAGCTCTTGGTGACGCTTCCCTGACGCACCGAGGGGCTGCAGGACCCTACTTAAAGGCCCCCCGTGCGATGGTGCGTGGGGGTCAGGAAGTTCTCCCAACTAACCTCTTCCTCCCACACAGTCTCTTGGCTGAAGTTCTGAGAATGGAATTTCTACAACAGTTCCATAGTAAACACTAAGTGAGGTCCAACCGTGGCTCTCAGTACTTACTCTGCCTGCGAAAGCCTGGTGACAGAGGGGACTTAAGGGGGACGTTGTAGTTATCGGGGGAGAAGGGCCGGGTCCCCAAGAGCGGTGTCTGAAGCTACGATCTCGTGCTCGGGTTAGACACTGGCCCCCCCGTGTGTTCAGAACCCACTGTCGGTTGTACCGCTCCCTTTCACCTTGAGCCCAGCTGCGACGCCATCCACCTTTACATCCCTGTCACCGCTGCCGTCCTGGCCCGCTTTGGTGTGGCCCTACCCAACCCCCCGCAGGGCATTTCCATGTCACCGGCCTGGGTCTGTACTGTGCCTGCGAGTGCCAGCTAGCACACAGCCTGTACACGCACAACGAAGAGGAAGACCGGGTCTCTCTTTGAGGTGAAAAGGTGAACAGTCAACCCTAAAGAGCAGTCTCTCCCCAAGTTCAAGTGTGCGTGGTCAACAGGCTTTGTGCAAATCAACTCGGAAAATACTGAGTGCACCCGATGTCCACAGGTTTCTTTATATCTAGTCTCCTCAAAATGCTCACTGAGCGACTGTCCGATACACCACAACTCCGACACGGAGAGAGAGAGGGGGGTCTGGTGTTTCCCAAACCCGTCTGACTCCGGACTCTCCCCTCACACAGCAGCCCGGGTGGCTAGGACTCTGGTGGCGCCCAGAGGCGAGAACCCTCGCCCCCTCTCCCCCAAAGCGGCCGCCTCTCTCCAGCTACTTGCTATCTTTTTTCTTCCCTTTTACTCCTGCAGACATTCAGGACGAGCCTACGCTGTGCCAGGCGCGGTGCGAGCAGCCAGCGGCAGCTCACCGCTGGGCGAGAAATACCTTGTTCTCCAGAGGAAACTGTCCTTTCCTCCCAGGCCTCCCATCCCTCCCAGTTCAGGACACCCGACTGCCGACCCCACCACCTGCGTGCAAGCTCTGAGCTCCCGCTAAGTGGACGGATGACCACCGCAGGGCGGGGCGCACGCAGGTTTGCAGTGGCGAGTGCGAGAAACAGAGTCGTTATTATTATTAACCGTGGTATTGTCTTCCAGACGGACAACGGTCCGCCTCCATCGGCCCCACCCTGTATCGTCAGAACTCGAACACACAGCAAGGGGAGGGGTGCGGGCCCACCCCAGCCCAGACCGGGACCCTGCTCCACGCCGGAGATGCAGAGAACAGACAGCCGTCCCCGGGGACAGCGCGGGGGGACGGTTCTGTCGGGAAGCAGGCGATGAAACACGACGAGCGTTTGATGTTGCCTCCAGAGCCGGGTCCCGAGGACATGAAAGGCGCGCGGAGACTGTTGGGGGCAGCGGCTGTCATCACCCGGCACCAACAGACGTGGAAAAGCCATTCCGGTCTCAAGCAACGTGCATGCATCCACTTAGCCCTCGGGCTGCGGGACGCAGAGCCAAGAATGTGTCCAGCTGTCGGAAACGTCGAGGCTTCCCGGACCCTCTGCTCGGGGACCCTTCACCACCTCCCTGCGCACAGCCCCCTCCCGGGGAAGGGGGGCGGCCCGTGGGGGAGACTCAGACTCACAAAACCGCCCCTCTTTGGGAGACCTGGGGAGAGGTCTGCCGGCGGGGGAGCCGTCAACACCGGGTCGCTATCGAGACGGATTTAGCCTGGTCTGTGCCGCCTCCCACGCTCTCTCCTGGGTCTGTGGTGGCCTCGGTGCAGCCCGGCTGGCGGAAGGAGTCACAGCAGAACACTGGGACCCCCTTCCCCGGGCCAGCGCCTGTCGGCCTGGGTGCTGCCAGCATTTGTAACCCATGCAGCACCTGACCGTTTCGTCAGGGCCGCCGCCGCTGCCCTCCTGCACCTCGCACCGTCAGATAACGACACGGCGCCAGCCCACAGAACAGGAGCCATCTGGTGTGAGGGAATCAAAGACCTATTTGGGGGGTCAGAGTGGCAAAAAGTATGTATTTTGGGGTGCGGCACAGAATGTTAGTAATTAGTCCATGTGCCACGAGAGAAAAGGGTTGGACATCGCTGCTGGATGCCAATGCTTTGGGAACTTTCCCTTCGGCGTCACTGGGCTTCAACAACACACCAGGAAAGTGGCGGGAACACAACACCCGTTTGCGCCGCGGTCTGACTCCGCGCGTCCATGTGGGGCTGTGCCTTCGTGAGCCTGAGGCTCTCAGGATCCAGTGGGACCACCAGCCTGAAAAGCAAAGCTCCTCCCTGGCTGGTGTGGCTCGCTCAGCGGATTGAAACCAGGCTGCGAACCAAAGGGTCACAGGCCTGGGTTGTGGGCCAGGCTCCCAGTAGGGGGCGCATGCGAGGCAACCGCACGTTCATATTTCTCTCCCTTTCTTTCTCCTTAAGAGGAAAGAAGGAAACAAAAGATAAGTCCCATTTATGGATTAAAAGCACAAAAAGCACGCTCCCTGTGACGACGGGGCAGTGACAGTTTTGACCGACTTTTGGGAAACCCCTGCTCGGTGGGCGCCAGGTGCTGGAAGCACCCGCCGAGGTCGGACGCAGGGAAAGGGTGCAGGCACAGGCAGCGAGTTTGGGGGGGAGAGAGCTCCCACGCGGGGGAAGCGGTGGGTCCCTCTCCAAGCTCTCCCGCTCCACCACCGCTGCCCCTGCTGGAGGAAGAGTCAGCACTGTGTCCGTGGTCTCCCTGCGGCTACAGATCCTGCCTCTGCGACATCTTTCGGGTCCAGGCCTTGCCCCGCCCCCTTCCCGCCTCCCCCGTCACCACATCCGTCCAGGTCCCATCCTCCTACCTGCGGACCTCGGCCTCCTCTCTCGGGAACTTTCTCACCTGACCTCTCTCTGGCCCGTCGTCCTGTTTCACTCTATCAGTCTGCTCTGTCTCAGTTAACTTTCAGAACCTCTCTCCACGGCTCAGAAAAACGCCCCTGGTACAGTTCACTTTCTGAGTGGGGCATTCTGGGCTCCTCCACACCTGGTGCCAACCCACCTCTCGTGTCCACAGTCACTTCAGCCGTGACGTGGCATCTGATGCTGAGTAAGCCTTTGGTGGGTGGGTGGGTGGGTGGATGGGTGGATGGGATGAAGGAGGGAAGGAAGGGAAAAAGGAGGAAAGGAGGGAGGGAGGGAGGGAAGGAGGGAAGGAAGGAAGGAGGGAAGGAAGGAGGGAAGGAGGGAAAGGAGGGAAGGAAGGAGGGAAGGAAAGAGGAAAGGAAGGAAGGAGGGAAGGAAGGAGGGAAGGAAGGCAGGAGGGAAGCAAGGAAATGAGGAAGGAAGGAGGGAAGGAAGAAGGGAAGGAGGGAAGGAAGGAAGGAGGGAGGGAAGGAAGGAAGGAGGGAGGGAGGGAGGGAAGGAAGGAGGGAAGGAAGGAGGGAGGGAGGGAAGGAAGGAGGGAAGGAAGGAGGGAGGGAAGGAGGGAAGGAAGGAAGGAAGGAAGGAAGGACGGACTATATTCTAACCTGAAACACTCTTCAACGTACCCTCTTTACTGAGTCTTTTCAGCCGAGGGCCTTTTTCTGTCCCACCAGTGTGGTTTCCAACTGTTCCCCCATCAGCCTCTCCTACCCACCTCTGCCTGACCGTCTCTCTGCTCCAATCCGAAGTGACCCCCCCTCCCCCGCCTGGCTGTGAATGCTGAGTCCCCGTTCAGTAAATGCTCATTGGCCACATTATTTGCCAGCCACTGTGCCAGGCCTCGAAAATACAATCGCCCTCCTGCGTCCCTTCTTTTCCAGGACACGTGTCCCCGGGGGACTCCTGTCGCCCACTGGGAAGGAGCGGCTCAGCAGGGGCCCACGGGCCTCAGCTCCCTGTGGTTCTGTCTCCCGCCCGGAGGCCGGGTGCTGAGCTGCAGCCCCGTGCTCGGCTCCACCACGAACTGGGCCCCCCCAGGAAGCCCCGGCCGGCTGCCTTGAAACGGGTCCTGTTTCCGAAGGGTCCTGCACCGTCTCCTGCCGGGTGTGGTGCTGACACCTCACAGGGGCGTCACTCTGGCACAGCCACCACAGAGCACGGCCTGATGGGCGGAGCCCCGGCTCCGGGTTAAACCACCAAGATGTCAGTCTCTCCGGGCCTCGGTGTTTCAGAACCGCTGTTCTCAAGACTAGATCAGTTAAGACCATGGGTTGGAGGAAGGTGAGTCCTCAGTAAATGTCAGCCATCAGTCCAAATCGAATGCACCCCCAGCACAGGCACACCTCAGACACATGGGGGTTTGGTTCTGGACTGCCACAATAAAGCCTGTCTGGCCTCCTAGTTGTTTAAAAAAAAAAAACACGTGGACTACAATAAAGGCACAATAAAATGAAGTATACCTACATAAACAAATAAAGTTAGAGCAAAAACAGAGTATGTAGTTCCTAGGCACTGAGGCAACAGGCTTCTTCCCTAAGCAGATGTGGGGGTGCCCCTTCTCGCCTTGGGAAGAGGATTTTATTAGCATAATTATTTGGGGGGAAAGCACACTTGGCGTTGGCCTCGGGGAACGGGTGCAAGGCCGGCGCTGCGACGTGAAGCTGGGACCCAGTCCCGGCTCTGCTTCCCACCGGAAGGGGGCGCTGCGCAACGCGTTCGCCACTGGGCTCGCCCGCTCCCCCGGGTGCACAGAGCTCCGTGAACGCGTTCGCCACTGGGCTCGCCCGCTCCCCCGGGGCGCACAGAGCTCCGTGACCCGCCGTCGTCTTATCTCACGGCCTCTCGGGACCGGTCGCCAGCTTTCAGTTTTGTGGGAGCGGGAGATCTGCATTCCCCTGAGGGGACCGTCCTCCGTGGGAACGTCCCTACGTCGGAAAAGACACTGTGTGCGGACTGGACGCGATTAACAAAGCGGGTGATGGACCCGCAGCACGCGCTGCAGACCAGCCCACGGACGGTCAGCTCTGTCCTCCCGCTCCGGTGAGCGGGTGACCCTAACCCCGCGTAAAACCATTCCCCTCCTCGCACCCAAGTTTCTCTCCGGCGGTGCGCAGCGGAAGGCCACGCCCCCGGGGCCCAGACACACGACGGTTGTAGGTGCCCGGTGCGATGGGAAACCCTGCAGGGGGGCGGTTGGGCTGCCTGGGTTGCGGGCCCAGGGCTGCCACCGTCATGGTACAGACCTGGGCCGGTCACTCAGTTCCTCTCACTCCCCGGTGTCTCTGTTGGGTCTGGTATGTTTTTGCCACCGTAACTACGTGATGAAGACACAGAGGGAAGGTGGAAATTCTTCCAGGGCGATGTAGCAGGACAAGCCGCTCCATACGCATCCCTACATTTAATGCTCAACATACATCATTACGAGACACACTCTACCGGGCAATAGTTGTTATATCACGACCCCATTTCACAGGTTGAAAAAGTTAGCCAGATGACACAGCAGGCCGGTGGCAACTGGCAGGCCGGCCAGCGAGAATGCAAAGGCAGGCGCTGAGCTCCGAGGCTGCGGGAAAACGGTCTGTTCCAGCTCACAGAGAGACACGTGCCCTTCCTTTGTGGTCTCACACATTTCGGTTAATAGAGCCATTGTGACAGTCACCACACACATTCTACACTCAGAGTGTATACTAAAAATCGCCCAATAATTTTTTAAAGAAAGTTTCATTCCTTCTTTGACACAAACAAACACAGTCGGTATTCCGACTCTCTCGATGTCAAATCTGAATTCACAGCTTCTCCACTAATCTCTCATCAACCCGGTCCTCCCAGCGGACTGAGCTGCTCACAGGGTTTGGGGATTTCTGTTTTTAAAGCAGGACAAATATGGGCTTCCTCCTCCTCCGAGCTTCGGGCCTGGGCCTGCGTCCTCCGCGAGGGCAGCAGTGGAAACAAAGGCAATAAAAGCGACTGCTATTTACACATTCCCCAAGCAGGACCCTGTGGTCCATCCCCCGCCGTGAAGCCAGGTCTCCATGGTGACGCTGACGTCACCAAGCCGGCGAGATTCTGGGCGGTGCCGACGGGACAGCATCGTCTTTACACGAGCGCCCTCTAGCCACGAGATGCGGGATAGCTCCGCAGCCGGAGCCTCGTTTGTTGGAAGCCACAGTCCTTCCCAGGCGTCAAGTGATCCAGTCTTTTGTGGTCGCCTTTCTAAGGTATTTCAAGTGAGACCACAAACAAATCGCAAAAGTAAAAGCCAAGACAGTCAGTCCACTTGTTGGAATCCTTGGGCGTGACACTTCCTTTCAGTTTTAATTTTCTTTAATTTCTCTCCTTCTTGTTGACACAACAGAGGGTAAAGGTAAATGTTCGGTTGTTCACACGTTAACGAGATGCCTTTCACCAAAAGGAATGCTTGCACCTTTGTTTTTTAAAAAGAAAGGTCCATCACCGGTGAGTCTGAGGCGCCAGAATCAACAACCCCTTTCTGCACAACTGGTGAAAGGACCACAACCAGCTTTCACTTAAAACCCGGCACACGGTCCCCCCCCTCCTGCCTACACTTCGCTTTGAGGACGTTTCTCTTCCAGTGTCCTTCCAGGCATGGTTTCTCTTCTCCGCTCTCGGCTCTGCGCGTTGTCACTCCGCGCACTAACGTAAGTCGGTCACCGAGAATGTGCCTGCAGTGTGGCCACACAACTCCACGCACCTCTGACTCTAAACTATGCCAACGGTTCATTGTAGCCAGCTATTAGGAATGCATTATATTGTTGCCACAGAAATACATTCTCCATTGTTCCTTCATTACCTTGTATTTCTCTGATGATAAACTTACACAAGTGATCACTGGTTTTACAACTTTTCTCCCGGCTAGAAATTTCTGATAAAAAATCATCTGAAGAAACTCTGGTTCTTGCCCAGAGAAAGGTACAGCCATTAAGAAATAAATTGTTCAAATAATACTAATCATCATCATCATCATCAGAGAAAGGAAAAGAAAGATCCTTAAACTGTTTTTTATAAATTTGAAGTTCTAAGATACTTTCTTTGCAAAAGCGGATAATGTTTTTGAAATTCAGAATTAACTATTAGCTAACATCGGAATAAGATGCGGGTGCTTAAAGAAACGGAAAAAAGAAAATATTCTTTTCAAAATGCAACTTGGTTGGATGGGTCACCCAGAAGAAGAAAAGCCCCAACAGTCACGGAGCGGAAACGGCACCGACCCTTGGGCGTGGCCCCGCCCACCAGTCGGCATGGACACTGACCGGCTGGGGGCTGCTGCGGCGGGCACAGCCTCTCCTGCCGTCCGCGGTCAGGTGGGCCTAAGTGGACAGCGGTCTCTTTTAAATCACTGGTCTCTCATCACTTATCCTGCTTTTCAAAAATTCTAGTAATAATAATTCTTCTTCTCCCTCTTCTCCTTCTTCTTCCCCTTCTCCTGCCCTCCCTCCTCCTCCTCCTCCTCAGGTGTAAAGCCAAGCTCCAGCACCCAGTACTGACCAGCTGGCCACCTTGGCTGTGCCCCCTAATGGGCGTGTGACCTCGGGCAGCTACCTGGCATCTTCCAGCCTCAGTGCCCTCCTGTGCTCATGGTGTGCACTCCCCTGAGGGGTCAGTGGGTCCGCGGAGGGCACTCACGCCACACCTGCCCGCAGGCGGTGTGGGAAGGGACCAGGGGCTGCCCCGCCGGAGCTGGCACTGGCGAGGCCCAGCACCTCCCGGTGCCAGGCAGCGCCCGAGCACTCCGGGGCCCTGCCCCATGAGCGGAACGGGACGGAAGCCTCAGCCATCTGGGGAGAACGGAGTCTACCTGAGAGGCCTCCAGAAAGTCTGGGCTCTGCCAAGGTCACACAACCTCAGTCTCATCACGGCACGTGGCTCCGCCTAGTGAAAAGGGCTACATCTTCCGGATAATTTACTCTACTCACCTGAGGCATCAATTACATCACAGGCCGAGACACTGGAGGCGGTCCCACAGCCCTCTCTCTCTCTGGGGCGTGCACAGATAACCTCTGGTCTCGGCTCAGACGCAAACCCATATCGGTCCCTCAAGGAGGGTGTTGCGGTCCGAACAGCTGAGCCCCCCACGTCTCTGTGTTGGAACCCTCGCCCCCAGTGCGACAGGAACAGGATGCAGGGCCTGTGGGAGGTGATGGGATCCTGGGACCGGGGTCCTTACAGTGTAGGAAGCCTGAGAACGTTCCTCTGCCCTTTGCTACATGAGGTCGCCGCAAAAAGGTGACCATCTAGGAAGCGGGCTGACACTGGCAGTGGACATGCAGGTGCCTTGACCTTGGACTCCCGGCCTCCGGAACCGGGAGAGACAGACTTCTGTTGTTCATCATCCACCCAGTCCGCAGCATTTCGCCAGAGCCACCCTCGTGGAGTAAGAGACACCACGGGCGTTCAAGGTTAAGGCTGGCCAAGCCCGAAACTGGCTTACTGCACTACTCTGATTCAGGCCACCATTTCCGTGTGAGAAAGAGCCAAACTTATGTGCCACAGCTGGCGGCTCTTCTAGAAGGTCCATGCGGACAGGTAGCAGACGGTGGCCTGGTTTCTAATGAGGCAGAAGCTTTTAATTAGCCTGTGATCGTTGGGCAAAGAAGAAGTACATCTATTTCGAGATCTATCCAGCCACCCACTACAGAGCCTGTCAGAGCAGGCGAGGGAGGGAGGGGACTCCCCGGCCGGGAAATGTGGTACCGAGAGTTCATGCTTCGCCGTCCCCTCGACGTTGGAGCAGCACCGAGGGTCCTGGCTGTCCGGGGGGGGGGCACCCCCGCGCAGGACCAGCCAGGGCTGCGCAGAAACACAGCTGGGCACATGACCCGGGCAGTGACCCCAGCGAACGGGAATGTAAAGGCCGTCTAGGTGACCGGCAGCAGGCACAGAGCTCCCGGGGGCTGCTTCGCGATGGTTGTTTTACAGCAAGACTCACTGTCAAATCAGACGTCCCCTGAGTTTAAAGACTGTGCATGCCGCCGTGTGCTCACTGTCAGTGTCGCTGCATTCCCAGCACGAAGAGCGGGGCAGGGGAGGGAAGACCAGAGGGGGGTACAGGTAGGGTGGTCCTCACCCCCGGGCAGGTTTCCTGGAGGACGCGGCTTTTGAGGGGACTGTGGGGAAGTCTCGTGTGGACAGGAAAAGTGGTACAAGGGGCAGACCATTGTGTTTGGTGTGAGAGGATGAACCTATTGCTTATAAAACATCCACATAAGCTCCTTGAAGATGACACCTTCAGAAGAGACGTCCAAAGGTGATTCGTCTGTGAACATCTATTCCATGGTCTTGTGTCGGGCCTACCAGGACAAGGACGTGGTGCTCTGAGAGGCCCCACCACACGGGTGGGGTCGGTTTGGGTCACAGTGAACTCGGAGCTGAGCGGAAGAGTCACGAAGGGGCCCATGCACAGCCTGCAGCTGGCGTCCCGGCTTGCGGGGTAGGTCAGGAATCCTGCGTGTCAAAGGCTGGGCTTCCACCCACGGAGCCAACCCCAGCCCGCACAGCCCTGCCAGGGGACACCGCAGATGCGGTTGCTCCGGGCCGAGGGCTACAGACGTGTTTAAAGCACCTGGCCGCTCCCACCGGACGTTGTTCGGGCTCACTCAACACGCACAGCGGGTGCTGGGAGTCTCCCTCTGACGTTCCAAAGAGCCCGGGGCAGGGCGAAGGCCGACCTCGTGGTGGGCCGCCAGGAATCCTTCATCCCACCGATCCCTCCTGGGAACCCCTTGGTAAGCCCCATTTTTGAGCAGCTCTGTAAGAAAATCACAGTCCAAAGAAATGGCATGCATTTAAGAGAGAAACCCATAAAGACGACCACTTTGCCTCTCGTGTCCTGATGCACCAGCTTGTCACCCAAGGGCCCAGCAAAAGCATGAGGTCCCCAACGCTGGGACGTGTGCTTCTGCGGGGGCATCTGTAAGTGGGGCCTGACGCTCAAGCATGGAGTTGGCGACTTTAAATACTTCTATTTCTAATCCGCTTGTCGACATTTATAGCTTGACATTAAAAGGGATATTTTTATACATTCAAATTTGTCTTCTCAAGTAAACGATGTTTTCCAAATGATAATTCCATAAAGCTATCCCCAAAGGGATTGTTACCACCATCACCCCCCACCCCATCACCATCCTCATCACCTTCATCACTACCATCACTGCCCCACCCCATCACCATCCTCATCACCTTCATCACCCCCACCATCACCCCCACCACCATCCTCATCACCTTCATCACCCCCACCATCACCCCACCCCATCACCATCCTCATCACCTTCCTCACCACCACCATCACCCCACCCCATCACCATCCTCATCACCTTCCTCACCACCACCATCACCCCATCACCATCCTCATCACCTTCCTCACCCCCACCATCACCCCACCCCAGCACCATCCTCATCACCTTCATCACCCCCACCATCACCCCCACCACCATCCTCATCACCTTCCTTACCATCACCCCACCCCATCACCATCCTCATCACCTTCCTCACCCCCACCACCACCATCACCCCATCACCATCCTCATCACCTTCATCACCCCCACCATCACCCCCCCACCCCAGCACCATCCTCATCACCTTCCTTACCACCACCATCACCCCATCACCATCCTCATCACCTTCCTCACCCCCACCATCACCCCCACCACCATCCTCATCACCTTCCTCACCCCCACCATCACCCTCCCACCCCCCCACCCCACGGGACCCCCTCATAAAACACTGAAGCTTCCAGGAACGAGCTGGGGACGGAGCCTGGTCCCTCGGGAACTCCGTGCAGCCCGTGGGGCGGAGCCCTGCTCACTGGACGCTCGGCCACTTCCCACGGAGAACGAGGATCTCGGCGGTTGTCAGCCCGAAGGCACCTTAAGAGTCACATCCTAAAGCTGTGATGCGGGAAAGGCACCTGTACCCCGACTCGAATGCAGCTAACGAAAACCTTCATCACATAACGTCAACAGTCGTACCGGGGAAAACATCATTCCACAAGTCCATGCAAGAGGGAGTCAGCCTTTCCAATTGCTAACAAATACATCCCCTGCAACCGTTCGATTAGTCGTGACAGATCAGTGTTCGTTAACCTCGAAACAGGACAGATCAGTGTTCACGCTTCTCTGGCAGCCTCGGCTGCTCCCGGCAGCACTGGCCCATCGCCTGCGGTGGAGTGGAGGGGACTTCAGGGACAGACTCGGAGTCCTAGGACGCTCTACTAAAACGTCATAGATGCCGTGCAGGCCTGAAAGAAGGGCAAGCGCGTGGATGTCACCCCTTTCCCTGTTGCGTGAGTTGAGTTACCCCTAGTATCACAAGGACCAATTCCGGATTGGGTGTGAGAGTCGTTTGCACAGACCCTGCAGTAGCCAGACACTCTCGTTTTCTCCTTTATCTCCTCGGCTTTGTTCGTGATTAGCTAGTTGTTGTGCGTCACATATGCAGGACGGAGTATTAAGCACAGCATCTCGGCCCTGGCTGGTGTAGCTCAGTGGATGGAGCGCAGGCTGCGAACCAAAGTGTCGCAGGTTCGATTCCCAGTCAGGGCACATGCCTGGGTTGCAGGCCAGGTCCCCAGCAACCGCACATTGATGTTTCTCTCTCTCTCTTTCTCCCTCCCTTCCCTCTCTAAAAATAAATAAATAAAATCTTAAAAAAAAAAGAACAGCATCTCATAAATTTAATAAAAAATTCAATAAGTTAAAAAATTTAAAAAAAAAAAAGAAAGAAAAGAACAGCGTCGCCTCTGGAGGACAGCTCCTTGCCTGTCAAGGCGGAAACGGAGAGAACCAGTCACAACGTCGCCCCCTGGCGCCGTCAGGCGGTAACACAGCGCTTGTAACCTGGACTGGAACCGACTCTGAACCCGAGCTCCGTCCACTGTCACGGGGGATCGTGCCACACGAGCAGCGAACACGGATTCTTCCAGCGCTCGGCTCTCGTGATTTGCGAAGGAACGGTGGGACAGACAAGCCGGGGAGGCAAAGGTTCCTCGCGGCCACCAGCGCGGAGGTCCCCGGGACCAGAGGCATCCTCACCGCCGAGTCGGAGCGCGGCTCCCGGCGGGAGAGCGGGACGCGGTGCACACGGGACTCCGCAAGGCACCAGGCGCTCTGGCGGACGTTTCGGGAGTGCACACACCCACGGGAACCTTCGTTTCCTTGTTTTTGTCTTTATTTTAGTCCTCACCGGAGGACATGCTTATTGATCTTAGGGAGGGGTGGGGGACAGACGGAGAGAAACATCATGGATCAGTTGCCTCCTGTTCCAGCCCCCACCGGGGAACCAGAGCCGCAACCGGGCCTGTGCCCTGACCAGGAATCGAACCCATGACCTTTCAGTTTACCAGACAACGCTCCAGCCAACTGAACCACACCCACCAGGGTGTTCTGTGTGTTTTTTTGTGTGTTTGTTTGTGGGGTGTTTTTTTTTTTTTGTCATTTTTTGTATTAAGACTAGGATTGTCAAGAATTGATCTTACATTGAGAGACTACAGGTTATTATTAAACTTTTGGCATGTTCTTGTCAATGATAACTAAAACTTCAATCTTTTAGGTGTTTCTAGGACCAGGAAACAGTTAAACTAGGGCTGCAGCATGCTGACAACTTGGGGGGAAGCATTTATTTTTGGATGGAAAAAAATACTTCTAGAGCCAGGACTTAGTCCCTCAAGTATTGCCATTGTATTATAAAGCTAAACGTGGAGAACACAGCCTTTTTTAATATCAAACGTACGTTTTCAAAGGCAGTAAAATCCCCTATGAAACTGCAGGAGGAAACTTGAGAATCGTCGAGAAATCGCACGGCCCCTCGCCTGCGCGGAACTTCTGGAACGAATTAAATGTGGAGGATGGGGGTGCTCGAAGCTGCAGAACTAAAGACGCTCAGAGGGACTGTGCCTCGGAGACCCGGGTCCTGGGATGTGTAATACCGTGTTCTGGGGTGGGCGGGGGGGGATAAAGCAGAGACCACTTTCGCTGACAGTGAAACGAGGAGAATCCCAGGGGCGAGCAGCCAGCGGAGGGGGTGGACACGCACACACGCTGCGGGAACGTGCGGCGTGGACGGAGTTCAGCGGCGTGCGGGGGCTGCCAGGGCCCCCGCCGGGGTCCTCTCCCGCCGGCAGGCGCCCCTCGCCCCCTACACCACTCCCTTCGTGACGCCATTAAAGGCAGCTCACCAGATCACACCAGGGCTTGTGGCCGAAAACATTTGTTTCCGTCTCACAAATGACATATCCCTCAACGACTCGCCCCAACAGACTCTTAACCCGTGCGCCTCCCGGTTTTCCTGCCCACACGGAAAGCTCAGCATCAACAGCGGACATTCCTGGAAGCTCCAACCTCCACCACCGCCTGTACACTGCAGCTCACGGGCCAGATCTGGCCCCGCTGCCTGATTCTGTCCAGCCCAGGAGCTAAAGATATTTTTTACATCTTAAAATGATTGAGAAAATAAAAAGAAGATGATTTTGTGCCGGATGAAACTGATGTGAAATTCAAATGCGGTGTCCGTGAATAAAGGTTTATGGCACAGGCGGCACACACAAGGCCCATGGGCCAAATCCGGCCTTCCACCGTGTTTTATCTGGCCCGGCACCGTGTTTCTACCTGGTGGTTGTGCCGAGCTCTCGCTTAACTGTTAAGGGGTGGTTACATGTACACAGTCCTAAAGTTACATTCAGCCCCTTGAAGGCAACCTCGAGGCTGATGGGGTCCCCAGTGGAAATGAGTTTGGCACCCTGCTTCACCGGAACCTCGGAGCCACCGGCCGGCTCTAATTAAGAAACCGCGTTCTTCCCCCTTCTCTCCAAAGGACTCACTGGGAGCCGCTGAGTGTCGTGGGCCCACGCCCATTTCCCCCCTTTTCCAGCCCCAGCCCCTCACAGTGTCGGGCGAGGGGGAGGCCGGTGGCTCTCTTTTTTCTTTAATTTCTCTTTCTCTCTCCCTCTGGGCACCTATTTTCCTCTGTGCTGTGGCTGGCTCTAGAGATACTGTTCTGGGCCCAGTAGAAGTGAGAATGGCCCGCGGCCTCTGCTCACGGCAACCATGACGAAAACAGGGGCTGCACCTCCTAAGTGCGTATGAAGTCAAGGCCCGTGAGTGTCCGGAACATGTAAGTCTGTGCATGTGTCAGCGGCTGGACGTGAAGCCACGCTCCTCACAAAGGCTGGTTGGCTCGGGCCCCCCACAAGGGTCTGAGCAGACGGGCCGTCCCCCCCGCCCACTGCAGTCCCGCAGGGGTCTGGGGAGTGTGCGAGCCACACAGGGGACCCGAGTAAGTGACCCGGGAGCGAGCGAAGTTCTCAGGGGCTCACGGGCTCCTTGCTGGTGAGCGACACCTGGTCGGACGAGGGCTGCTAAGCACCCTGACCCGGAGCATACGGCCCTAAACCGCCCCGACCCGGTTCTGGCTGACGAAGTACGGACGTGCGTTTCACACCGGCCATAGCCGAGTCTGTCTCTGTCTCTCGTCCCCGACCCCCTGAGCGGTGACAGCGAGGAAACACCCGTGAGGCTGGCACGGCCCAGCCAGGGTTGGCGGAGACAAGGGGGCGGGGCTGACCGGGACACAGGGTCGGGTCTGGAAAGCGCCCGCCCACCTGCCTGCCTGGCTGTGCCCTCCTCCTCCGTGACGAAGGTGACCACACGCCTCTGAGTGCAGCCCGGGGCTCACGGGGCGACCCCAGCTCCGCAGCGTTCCCCAGGGGGAACGTCAGGGTGGGCTGGACGAGTGCGGAAAACCCTGGGCACAGGACTGCACGGCTCTCCACGGTGGGCCGGCCCCACGGGCGAGAGTTCAAACGCCGGCCCCAGAGCACGCAGGGGTGGGAGGGGACCAAGTGGGATGACACTGGCCCGGGAGGAAGTCTGAATGGCCGGTTACCGGCGGGGCCCGGTACACTGGGGCCACTCTCCAATGCGTCTCCGTACTGACACAGTGCACAGACCTCACGGCGGAGACACACGCCCGTTTAAACAGAACCGATCATCTGTTCACTGCGACGCCCCTTCCTCTGTTCAGTGCGTGCACACGCCCCGCCTCTGCAGTCAGCCCTGCACGCTTCCACCCTCGTCCTTGGAGCAACTCTACAGGGACGCGTGCGGGGACTCGGAAGTGTCCCGCGGCAGGAACCTTTCTTTGCCAGGTTAACAACAAGCACCAGAGCTGCAAATCTCGGACAAGAACGGCCAGCGTGCAGTAACACGTTTCTCCACGAGGTGTCACTAGAACGCCAGGAAAGCCCAACTGTCCGGGCCTGCGAGATGACGTCAGATTTCTACACCGGGTTTTTTTTTTTCTTTCTTTCTTTAAAGGCCCCATTTCGTGCAAACATGTTACAGAATGAGAATGCCGTGAACTGTCAGCATAATTATCGCATGTAACCCTTCTAAAAGGGTTATACCCTGAGGCTCCCTCCCAACACAGCACACGGCTATGACACATGATACTGGTAACATAGTAACCACCCGGCAGTGAGCCCAGAGCACACGCGACACGCTTCCCGTGCACCGTCTCATCCGGGCCTCAGAACACGGTCGCCCTGAGCGGCGGTCACACCTGTTTGTTTGCTTCGACACGAGGACTCTGACCGCCCCAGCGTTTGGCCACTCAGCCAGCCGCCCCCATGCCCACTCTCGACGAAGCAAGGAGCCCACAGGCAGGGGGGGCGGGGAACCCCCGTCCCTGACCGGCAGGACTGCAGTCCAGAGAGGGGGACAGACTGCCCACCAACAGGCAGCAGTTGGAGGCCAAGAGCCAGCCAAGCACGGCCCAGGGCCTGGTAAAGGCCAGACCCCACTGCCCCTGCTGCCTGGAGACGTGTGGCTGATCACAGGGGCAGGGGGTGGGGGGGCACCCTGGAAGGCAGGGGGCAGGCAGCTGGGGGTTCGGAACCACGGCCACCACAGAGAGAACAGTGAGCAGTGGCGGGGGCAGGGGGCAGATGGCTCGGGACCGGCCACTGCCAGCTCCCGGCAGATGCCAACGGCGGACTGGTCAGTGATTTTGTCCCCAGGCCTGTCCCGCCCCCTCAGACTCCTCCAGGGCCACCCGCTTCTGGCTGCTCTCCCTCCCAGAGCCCAGGGACCGACTCCCAGCATGGGGGCTGCAAGGGGAGGAGCTGCGTTTTCTTTCTCTTTTTCTTTTCAAAAGATGCTGAGCTGGCTCTTCGGTCAGATGGCAATGATTCACTGGGAACCGATCCCGGGGTGAGAGGTCGGCCGAGGTCACTCACTGACTCACACATCCCGACAGCCGGAGAGCAGCCGGCCCTGGCAACGTGGTGCCCTGCAGTGGGGCCGGTGGCAGCCTCGGTCCCGGCACAGGCAGCCCCACGCCGTGGCCGGGCCCTCCTGCAGGGGGCCCTGGGTCGGCCGGTTCTCTGCCACGCGGGGCAAACCGTATCCCGACCTGGAGTTTGCTCCTGGAAAGATTCACGATGAAATCGGGCCTACTCGGGGCCACCGGGAGCAACCCCTTCACGCGGTTTCAACTCCTGGTAAAACACACGTGCCGTCTCCGCCTTCCTTGAGCACACGGGCGGTTCCATGGAGTTAACGCACTCACGCTGCTGCGTGCCCATGGTCTCCGGCCGCCCCGAGCACTCTTCCTCCCGCTGTCCCTGCGGAAACCCTGTCCCCGGGGAACAGTTTCTCCCTGGTCTCCCCTCTGGGCGGACCCTGGCCCCCCCCTTCCCCTGCCTGGCTCTGGGAACCTGACTAGACTCCACTCAGGAGTAGAGAACCAGCATTTGTCCGTTCGTGACTGACCCACTCCACTTCCAATGTCGTCCTCAAGGATCCCCAGGGCGGCTGACGTCAGACCTCCCTCCCTCCCGCCGGCTGAATGGCAGGCCGCCCTTTGCCCCTCCGACCTTGCCTGTGTCCACCCCGTCGTGGACCGGCACTTGGGGTGCCTCCACCTCTTGGCTGCTGTGAACAGTGCTGCTGTGAACGGGGGTGCCACTGTCCCTTTGAGGTCCTGCTCTCATTTTTTGGCGGGGGCAGGGGCAGAACATACCCAGATGTGCAATGACTGTTGCATCAAGCGGTAAACCCGCCTCTAATTGCTGAGTGTTGCTATGCTGTCCTCCACAGCGGCTGCGCCATCTCCCCGCCCCACTCGCTGTGCAGAGGGCTCCCACTTCTCGGTGTTCTCACCAGCGTGTGTGCAGTTTGCTGGGCCGGGTCTTCTTTTCCTAGAGCAGCCATCCTCATGGGTGTGCGGTGGGCTGGCTCCTGTGCGTTTCTTTAAGCCTTGCCCGACGGCTGAGATTGTGGGAACAGGCCCTAATTATGAAACACTGGGGTACTCACTACAGACCCGCCTCCCACGTTTAGGGTTCAATCACCCGGTCGGTGCCTCCGGGCCCCACCCCAGGGCCGGGCAGGGGGCCAGGCCAGAACGGAGGAGCCCCGGGGTGGGCCCCCGGCACCCCGAACGCTGTTCACGGGAGACGAGGAGGAACCGGGCATCTGACCGGCTGGCTGGGTGCGGGCAGCGACGCGAGTGAACTCCAGCGAGGCGGAGTCGGAGTTCCCAGGGTCCCCCTAACGTGCGGGCCCTGACGGGGCCGCGGTGAGAGCACGACACGGACAAAACGCAGCGGACACTGCTGTCGCTAGCCCGACAGGCGAGTGCTCTTCCGTCCGCGTTCAGATCCACAGTGTGAGTTCACGAACATCTGAAGCCGCACCCTCGGTCCCGTGCTTGGGGCAGACACGCCCCAGTGTGGGGAAGCTGGGGTGCGAGAACCCGCCCCTTGGGGGGACGGCCTTCGCCCACTGTCTGTGCCAGGCTTCCTCTGCAGGGCTGGCGGGGCGTCAGCCTCCGGAGAGTGTCTTCCAAGGAGCCCAGGGCGGCCAGTGCACACTGGGCCCAGTCACCCGGCTCGGCCCCACCCCTCACGCTCACAGGCTGGTCAGCGGAGAGTCGAGGCCTGAGCCCGCCCGGCAGGAAGGTGAGTGTCGACAGGTAAGGGGCAGAGCACAGGCAGGAAGCAGTCTGGGGTGGTCTCCCCCCCCGGACTGTGGGCGAACCGCTCCCCCTCTCCTAGCCTCCCGCTCTCAGCTGGAGGACAGGGCAGGCACCCCGTAGTGCAAGGGGTGCTGAGGAGTGGGTGAGACTGCTGGCACACAGTAGGTGGCCAGCAGATGCTCCCAAATCATGGATTCTTAGAGCCACAGCCCAGCAGGACCACCCCAGCGAGCTCCCTTTTGGTCGCTGGGTGTCTCTGGACGCCTCCCCGGTATGGCGGTGGGTAGCCCTGAGGTGGGTGGCCCTGTGAGGCAGAGGAGCCAGCCCCTGCTCCTGTCACTCTGAGCAGGTGAGACCGCGCCACCTGAGCTGCGTTCTCTCCTCCTGTCTTCAGGGGGAGGCTTCTGCCTCCACAGACCTGGGCGGGGGCAGTGCTCCGCGGGGGAAGAAATGCGGCTCTGGCCCTGTCCCTTCTCCCATTCCAGTCGCTTCCGTCTGCGGTTTTCCGGAAATCCGAGCCAGGTATCGCCTTTCTTCATCACCCGGGGGGCTTCACTACCAGGTGGGGCATCCGCCCACCTCCTCTACCTGCCCAGCATCTTCCCCCCACAGCCCCCAGGACACCACGTGCACAGACACACACGTGTGCACACCCACCCACACGCACGGCACACAAGTGTGCGCGCACATGCACACTCACGCACATGCGCGCGCACGAGAAGCCTCCCCGCGTGGCCGTGCCCCGAGCCCGGCGGCCCTGGCACCTGTTTCTTCAGGGCCCCCCATCGCCATGGAAACGGGCCTCCTCCGCAGCGGCGCTCCAGACAGACCCAGCCAGCGCCGGGGCCAGCGCCTGCCAGCCCGCCCGTGCGCCCGCGCGCTTAAAATAGAAGCTCCGCGGATGAACACTGCTGCCGGTGAAATCTGGGAATCTTTCCCAACACGGTTCGGAAACAGCCCGGGGCCGGCCACCCCCCGCCACGCCGTCCCTCTCCACCCGGCCCCAGCGGAGGTGTGGACCCACCGGCAGTTGCCCTGGAAACCAGCCTCCGCAAAGGGATGAGGCTCCTCCAGGGACCAGGGCCCAAGGATTCACGACGGCAGGTGGGCACCGACAGCCCCTTTAGAAAGCCTGTCACGGACCCCTGCGCTCTGCTACAAGAGAAGCAGAAACCCCACCTGAAATGCACACTAGGTGAGCACACAGTCCTTAGGCGGTAAAACCTACAATGCAATTCAGAACGTGCCAACTCGTGGACACGGGGAAGTGGGGGAGGCTGAGGAAGGAAGCAGCAAGGCGGGTGGGCGGCTCCAAGTCGCTGTCTCCAAGGTCGCTGTCTCCAAGGTCACCGTCTCCAAGGTCGCTGTCGGGTCTCCAGCACCAGCCCAGGGGAGTGCCTCCCCCTGGTTCCTTCTTTTGCTGATGCTGGAGGTGGGGGTGGGGGGCAGCCTTGGGGCCCGGGAGAGGCTGGGACGGGCCACCCAGTCCACGGCGCCTCTCCAGGGCCTCTCCTCTTCCTTTCCAGAACCTTCCTCCCCTCTGGGCAGGTGGCAAAGAGAACTTGAGGACCATTAAGATACGTGTTACAACGGAAGAAACAGGTGTTTGGTCAGGAGGAAATGCACACGCCCAGCAGAGAGGCGTTACTCCTCCGGCCGCCCCTCAGGGTTAAGGAGCGGTGAGACATCGGGGACCCTCACCCAGCAGAGCTGGAGAAGATGAGCGAGAATCCCTCCGCCTGGCCTCGCTCAGGAACCAGAAACGGACGAAGCCGGGGTGGCTGGTGAGCCAGAGGCAGCGCGGGCCGGGGAGGGGGGGTCTCAGTCCTGAAGGCAGCCCAGCGAGCCCCCGCTGCGGCCGGGGGTTTGTGCCCGCGCCGTCTCTCAGACCCCCGCGGCCGGCTGAAACCGCAGGCACACACGGAGGGCGCGGAGGTGACCGCATCTTTCGCAAAACAGCGACTTTCGCAATCCGGCTGAGACCGGCTTCTCGGGGTGGCTCCTTGTAGGGATCCCTGGACGCTTCCCGCACCCGCCCCCCTTCTCTCGGCCAGTGGCTGGTCCGGGCGGACGAACGCAGACCCCGAGGTGACCCCGTGGGGTGAACAGGCAGAGCCCCCCCGCGCCTCCCCCCAGCGGCGGGCTGCATCGGTCGGCAGGCCCCCCACCCCCGCCCCCGTTTGCCAGCGTGCGGAGGAGCCGGGTGTGGCGTGCCCAGTGCGCAGGACGCGCGGTCACGGAGCAGAGACCCCCAGTCAGGAGGGACACGGGAGGGAGTCCGGTCCCGTTACCCCCAGGGCGTCTGGATAGTAACGTTTAAAAAGCCGTTTACACATGCACTGAGAAGGCTTAACGTTTCCGCGAAAGCTGCCGACGACCCGGCAGGGAGGGTGGGCGCGCGCCAGGGCAGAGCGGGAGACCTGCTCGGTGCCAAGACGGCGCTGACGTCTCCGCCGAGAGGCGAGCGGCAACCTGCACGCAGCCGCCGACCCGCCATCGCTCACACCCCACACCAGACACCAGGCGCCCCAGAAGGACCGGGTGAGTCCCTGAAAACCAGGCCAGTCCCCGAAAACCAGGCTGCCCCAGGGCCTAGGAGCCCCGGCCGGGGCGCTGACCTCCCGCAGCGACCCGACCTGGGGTCTGGTCCCCTCTCTGCAGAGTGCTGGCCGAGAGAAACGCTTTTCCCCCGGCGCCCAGCAGTCAGGTGCTTCCATCGCTGGGCACACGAGGTCTCCTGGCAGACGCATGGTTCCGCTCCCGAGGAGGACAGCGGCCCAGACCTGGTGTGGAGGCCGCGAGCAGGCCCTTCCCTGGCCTGGGGGTGAGGGGGGGGGGTGAGGGGGGGGGTGCTGAGGCCACCCCTGGGCAGCTCCGGTGGAACCCACATGTGCCAAACTTGCTCCAACTCCCCCCGCGTTTAGGCAACTCAACAACACTATTCGCTTCAAAGGCCACAAGCTTAGGGTGTGAAGAGTTACTTTTCCAGAGCTTTTCTTGCTCGGTCTCCTCATGGTGCCCCGCTTCTTCCCCACCGGGGCCAGGCGGCCCCATCCTGGGGGAGGGGGCTCCCCTTTCGGGCTCTCCCTGCCCCTTCTCACCACTTCTCCTCTTCCTCCTGGGGCCTCCCAGCTCCACCCACCCCCATATTCGCTCCTCCATCCATCAAGGCCCGGGGAGCGCCGTCCCTGTCTCGGCAGCCCACACGCAGCCCCCACTGGGAGGCCGCACGCCGCCACCGGCGCCCGCGGCGGGGACAACGCGCCCAGGCTGTCAGCAACGCGTGTGGCTCACGCAGGAGGCCGGGCCGCTTGTACCAGCGCTGTGCAGCCAGCTGCTCTTGGCATCCCGCCGGGCGTCGCCGGCGCCACCCCTCCCGCCCCCCGCATCCCAGGAAAGCCACCTGGAAGACGGCGGGGCACTCCCGGGCCAAGTGGCCGCCCAAGTGCCAGTCCTACTTTTTTGGGGGGGGGCGGGGGTAGAGGGGCAAAGAGTTTTAACTCCTCTTTTGATTCGCACCTTGCAGCCTCACATTTATTTAACCGTCTATGAAGACCCAGAAGGATGGCCCGCCGAGCTGGCCCACTGCAGGCAGATGGCCTTCCCCGAGCTCACTCCGTCTCCATCTGTGCTCCGGGAGCCACCCGGCTTCCAACGGCTGACCCCGGAGTCACAGAAACCGGTCGCTCCTCGCCGTCCGTCCTCTGAGGCGCCAGTGTCCCCTGGCAAACGGCAGTTTCCATGGAGATGGCGAAGGAGCGTTGCCCAGGTCGCAGGGAGCTGCTGACCTCACCTGGAACCATGAACTTCCGCCCACCGCTCGCTCGTTATTTACCTGCAGGGAGGACGCGGCCGCTGCCCAGCAGGCCCTGACCACCCGCCCCCACGACCCGCCCCGAAGACCCGCCCCCGCACGTCTGCGCCCGCCCCCGCCCCCCAACCCTGCAGCACAGGCGCCGCAGGAGCTTTGGCGGCGACTTCAATTTCCCTAAAAGATACACACACGCTGGGGTTTCAGAACGTCACCTTTACAGCGACTTTTTCACAGCTGTCACTGATGAAGACCATAATCTCTCAGTGTAACGAACCCCGGGTCCGTGCCAGGCAGAACCACGGCACTGGGAAAAGGGCCCGTCTCCGCCACAGACCAGCCTTTTTCTCTGCCTGGAAGGAAGCGCCGCGCTGGCGGTGGCCAGTCCTCGCGCCGTCCTCCTGCCCACGGCCAGTGAGGACGCGAACGTCGTATCTGACGGCCGGACCCCTGAGACTGTGCTAAGCACAGGAAAGTGCATTTCAGGTCCCGGGTCCCTGCCACGTCCCCCTCTTCAAACCCCGTGCGTGTTGTCCCCCCCCCCCCCAAGGAAATAAAAATCGGTTCGGCATCAGAGCGTGTCAGGGCGGGGCGCGCACCTGGGCTCCACCCCCCCACCCCCCATCTGGGCGCACAGGAAAGGTCTGGTCGGTGTTTTTCTCCCTCCCTCTCTCTCCCCCTCTCTCCCTCCCTCCCTCTCTCTCTAAAAGAGCCAACAAGCAGGTCCTCGGGTGAGGATTAAAGCACAAGCGAGACTTAGCATCGACCTTGACCGGCACAATCACGCCCGGTCTGCCTGGGACGGTCCGGTTTGCGGCTGTTTCCTCGGCCTCCCCACGAGTTCGACGCTTTTCCCGGGACAGCCCCAGGCTGGGCAAGAAACCACGTGGCCACTCCGTTTGCGCCTCCGCACCCCAAATCCTGTCGCCTGCCTCCTTCACAGTCCTTGGCCACCCCCTTGGTCGTCTGGACCCCCCTCTTTAGGAACGGCACCGGCACAAGTAACATCCCCCGCCTGTGTCTCTACTCTCCACTCGGTTGTACCCGGGAATCTGCCGCTGTAACAGCCTCAGCGTCTCCCCCTTGTCTCCTGGGTTGAGTGCACATCCCGGCCTTCCAGGCCCTCCGCACCCCGGCCCCCCCTCCCCCGCTGTTTCTCGGCCTTGCTCCCTGTCGCTCCCCTCCCGGACTCGGGGGGCCAACGGGGCACCTAAGCACCTGCTCGGGGGGTCTCTCTGCTCAGGCCGAGTCTGCCGTTTCTCATGCAAAACCCGTTTTCCTGTGAAGACCCAACTCCAGCCGCGCCTCCTCCCCAAAGCTGCCCCCCACCGGGTGCCCTCACCTACACGGCCTCCCTGCAACAGGCTCCCGGGCACTCACTCACGCACTCGGCACCAGGCACAGCCCCCCAGCACGCTTCTCCATCTCCTCACGTCTCTGGTCTGCTGCTGCCCACAGGCCCGACGTTCCCCAAGGTCAAGGGGAGCTTCTCTCTCACGTTCCTCTACCCTCCATGTCGAAGACAACGCAACAGGTGAGGGTGGAGGCACCTGAGACACAGCGACAGCCCAGGTCCGAGCCCGGTGGGAACTTTGGTCTGTGGCCAACTGTGAGACCAGGGAGGCGGCTTCGCCTCCCAGCCTCGGTTTCCCCATCTGCGTCCTGGGGATGAGGATGGTAGGGGTACCCCTCTGGCCTTCATCATCAGGTGGTATTTACAGCCAATAAAGTGGGTCTGTTGTAAATGACAAAGTCCAACCCATGAGAAACCAATGGCCACTTTTTGATCATGGTGGTGATGATGATTATCTAGTCACCACCCAATCAGAACACACATGCCACGGGGCTTCCGAGACCCGTCGCCTGAGCCACCCGCCCCCCAGGCAGGTGTCACGGGTCTGGGACCCAACCGTGCTCTCTGCACGCCTGGGAAGGAGGCACCGGGGGGCGTGGGTTCTGAGAGTTACCGCCCCCCACCCCCCTTTTCAGGGCTGACGCCCTTCATGCCGACTGTGGGGCTTGAAAAGCAAGGAGAAGGGGGAGAGGGACCGGCTCAGGGGTACCACGTGTCACAGGACCGTCAGGTCCTCTCCTCTCCCCTGCCGCACCTCCTCTGGAGGGCTGGGGGGCTGGCACCAGCGCTAGGAACCCTCTGGAAAGCAGGCGGCACATCAGCCTGGAGCCTCCACAAACCTCCCCCACGAACCGCTCCGTGCCGTTCAGTGGGGGTGGACTGAGGACAACGGGCCACACTTGACAACTGCACGCACGCCAATGGAGGCAGTCTGGCCCCCACAGCCCTCCCGGAACTTTCCACGTGGCAGAAATCTGCGCGCTGGCAGATGTCCGTGGCAGGCGTTGGGGGACTTAGATAAAAGGCGAGCGCGAAAGAAAGCAGGGGGCGGATCTTCTGAAGCTGCTCTCTTTTCTGGAAGCTTCCCACACCGCAGAATCACAGCTCACATGATAGCCCACAGGGAAAATCTTGAAAGAATCATGCTCCGCTGACCTCACCGTGACCACACATTCTGAACTAATAAAACACCCTTGCGTCAGCCCCCGAGGAGACAGGCTCTGAGCTCGTATTTAAGGCGCCAGTTTCTCAAGACAGTGTGTTTGCTCCCGGTGACCGTCCTAAAAATAAATGCAGGCAGCCAACTGGCGAAGCTCTCTGCCCTTGAGGGAAGATGCTTCATGTGCCTCCGAGCTCCGTTATCAATGGCTGGCTGGGGTAACGAGCGGTTTCCAGCAGCCTCTGGCCAAGCCCGGGCTCCGAGACTGTGGCGTGCTTCTGGCGGACGCCAGGCTCTGAGTCAGCCCCCCCCCAACGCCTGGCACCGAGCGTGAACTCCTGCACTGGACCGAGGGCTCTTGCGGGCTACAACATTTTCGAGCAATTGAATCATTGAAGAACCACATGTGATGGCATCACCATCTGATCTGGCAGCCCGAGACCACAGTGCACGGGTGCAGGGCAGCTGACGGGCGTCCGCACAGGCGGGTGCAGCACGGCAGGAAGACAGGGCTCCCCCGGGGGGACCCTTTCAAAGGTGCACAGGTTGTAATGGTGGTGTGTTCGATGTGGAAGAACACAGGTGTGCCACAGATTTGGGAGGCTTTAAGAGCAATTTGTGAATCTTCATCAAGTAGTCTACACTCTGAACCTTTGTTCGCCAACGTTCTTATTTAAATATTTTATTCTATGCCCTGACTGGGAATCGAACCAGTGACCCCTCGGTCCACAGGCCGGTGCTCCATCCACAGAGCCATACCAGCCAGCGCTCAAGTGTTTTTCAAAGGTAACTTGTTAGTTACAGGGTTTCTTCCTTTTCTCTTTAAACTTCTGCTTCCATAGAATAAGATCAAGAAAACAAAGTTACACTCAATTATGAGGTTTTTCTTTTTTTTTACATCAAATTGTCAACATTCCCAATTATTCCAATATCACATATTGGAAAGATACAATCTAAGTGCCCAGGTCTAAAAAACATTCAGTGGAAAATTTGTTTAATGTTTGAGTGAGATAAGCTTATGTTATTGCTAAATCTGATGTCATACATTTTCAATGTCCTGGTTGACATGGGACAATCTTTTTGAGAAGATGCCCACCAAAATGTAACAAAAGGGATGAAAAGAATCAGGGACCAAAGAGAAGGAAAGCAATTTTGCAACTGTGCTAGCAAAATCAGAGCGAATAAGGACATTTTTACTTTCAGAAAAATGTCCCTTTATCGGAGACCAATTCAAATGTGAAGGAAGAATCTTAAGGAAAGGGTCTTTGAGTTCATCGCTGACGAACAGGAGATTACCATTCAGATAAAAACCTCCCCTCCCCCCGGAACATCAGACAAAACACACTGGGCTTTCTGACGACATCCACGGTAAGCAAACAATAGAAGGAGGCGGCTGCGTCCTCCGGGGCCAGCTGGGACAGACGCCCCGGGGACTCGGACCTGGACGCAGGTGCAGAAGACCCTGTGTTTCCTAAGCCTGTTACTTTTCACTGGTCTTGTAAATAAAAACCTAGCAGAAATGGTTCACACCTGAGCAACCAGATTAAAAGAGTTTGCCTAAGGCATCTTCTCAAGAAGACATGTCTTAAGGCCAACAGTATTTTTGATCCACTTTAACTTTAAACAAAGTCATCGCTGGCTCTGAGGACAAGAAGCAGGTGAGACCAGTGTTCCTTGGAATTCACGCTGTGGTGTCTGCACTGTTGGACACGCTGTGGTGTCCAACAGCCCCTTGACGACGCCCCTCATCACTGTTACGACGGTTAATTCCGGGTGACAACCTGGTTGGGCCCTGGTCCCCAGACACGTGGCCAAACACCATTCCGTAAGTTTCTGGATGAGGTATCAGTCACACTGAAAACGTCAGGTGAAGCAGATTGCCCTCCACAATGCGGGTGGGCCTCACCCCATCAGGGGAAGGCCTCCAGAGAACAAGAGACGGACTTCCTCCTGAGCAGACAGAATGCTGCCTGCAGACAGCCTTCAGGTTCAAGGGCAGCAGCGGCTCTTGCTCGGGTCTCCAACCCGCTGAGCCATCCGGAAGATTCTGAACTTACCAGCCTTCACAATCAGCTGAGACCACTCTCTGAAAGAAACCTCCTTCCCGTGCTTATCCACCCCACTGGTGCTGAGTCTCCCGGGGACGCAGCTGACACTCCAGTCTCCCGAAGGGGGCTGCCCACTCTGTGTCACCCTCTGTGCACACCTCGCTGTCATCCACGGCAGCAACTTTCGACCTTTTCCATCTCACGGTGCACATAAATTACTAAAATTCTACGGCACTTGGCAGATCTGACCCCCAAAATAGGTGTAATTTTGCTTCATTCACACTGAATGGCTCCCGCTGTGTGGGCTGGTGTCACTTTCCTATGTGACAGTCTAAGGGACAAGAAGTCAGTGGCCCTGACTGGCTGGTCAGCGTATTGCGTGTTTTAAAAATTCTCAGGCGCACCGGTTCAAAAACCTCTGACCCATGTGAACAGAGTAATGTTATTTTTGCACAATTAGTTATGAGAGTGAGCATTGGCTTTCTCAGACACAAAGTTATACAGCTACTTACTCAGAGCTTTACAAAACCGCTCTGATTTCCCTGCCACTGTTCTGCACGCAGTTTAGCTTTTTAAAGGGCTTACTGATGAAGGCAGCAGCCCCTGAAGCGCTCCCCGCCTTTGCAAGAGGGGGCGCCGCCTTTTCTGAGCCAGGGAGAAAGCGCACTGGAGGCCGAGGGACAGGCAGGCAGGAGGCTGCACGCGGACCAGGGGCTCGCTCGCTCTCCTGGGGCCACAGCTGGGCTTCGAAACGAACTCCAAGATGGGACTCGTCCACATACATCCAAGGGCGACACGCCAAGGACAGCCCACCTCAGGGGACCCCCGCTCCGCGCCGCGGAATGTGAAACACATGGTCTGAATTAGGTTCCCTCTAACGAGAAGGAAAAAGGGAAGAGGTCCCTGGTGGAGGCAGCCGCCGCCCAAACCGAATCCAGGCAGAGGCGGCATCCGCGGGCTGCAGTCCGACCTGGGGGCAAAGGCCAACCTCACATTCCTGGCTTTTCCCAGTGGGACAGCCGCGCTCTGATTTCAAGGGCTGCGCTCATTCTGACAAAGAAAACCTGTCCCGCAGCCAATCACATGCTTACGTCCTTCAGTAGTTTCCAATCCAGCAGCCAATCACATGCTTACATCCATCAGTAGCTTCCAATCCAGCAGCCAATCACATGCTTACGTCCTTCAGTCATTTCCAATCCCGCAGCCAATCACATGCTTACATCCATCAGTAGTTTCCAATCCAGCAGCCAGTCACATGCTTACATCCATCAGTAGTTTCCAATCCAGCAGCCAATCACATGCGTACGTCCTTCAGTTGTTTCCAATCCCCATGTCACGAGGCGGTGCTGGCTGGACCAGGTCCTTTCTCATCCAGAAAGTTCCAGCTAAGTCCCGAGGCTTACGTTGGAATAGAACGCTCTCTAAACGGGATTTTTTTTTTAAAGGCAAAACAAACAAAACGCAATAAAAACCAAGCACACATCTCGTGGACTAACTACGGTCCGCGGCTTGTTTCACGGCGCAGACAGTCCTACCGAAGCAAACCCACCGGTCCCAGGGGCCCTGGCCAGCTCGGCGCAATCTCAAGTTCAACGTTTTTGCTTCGAGTTTGGATACATGAAAGTGTATCCAAAGTACAACCTGCCCATTTCCCTCATAAGCGGGGTTCACGACCTCCCTTGCTCCGGTCGCCGATTTAGACCCTTGCCTTGGAAGTGCCACTGGGCAAAGTCTCCTTTGACCTGCTGACCTTTCACCTCCCTCAGTGACCTCAGTTACTGACGCTCTTTGGGAGTGCCCTGAGGTTAAAAGTAAAATAAAAAAAAATAATAACATTTAAAGTTGCATGAAATAGTCCATGAATAGTACCAGTCTTAGGGGGAAAAATTGATTAAAATGTCCTTACGACAATGTAGAAAAATATGCCACAATGCGCTCCTACCCTCGTAAGATCCAAGCACGTCGATAAGTAATTAACTCCTCAGGCGGAGTGCTTTTGAACGGACTGACCTCTCGCCTCCTGGGGAAGGGGCCTTTCGGGAGAGGCCGGCCCTCCTCTCCCCCCACCCCCACCCAGCACCGCACCGGCGGCTCTCCCACCCCCCGGCGTCCTCTTCCTCCATGCGGTCTCTGCCCCTCTGCACGGCCTTGCTTCGTGGGTTCCGGACACCGAGACCCTCCCCCGCCACGGGGCTCGGGTCTCCGCCCCCTGCCTTCTGCTCCTGCCCACTGGCCCTGGTCCTCCTCCCGGCCTCCTCTGGCCTCCGTCCAGACCCTGTGACCGGCCACTGGAGTCACACTTCCTGCGGCAACCAGAGAAGCCCCCGTCTGCGTGGCCTTGGGCACAACCTCCAGCTCCAGGGAAACGCCGTCCATCGTCTTCCGTGTCTGGCTGAGAGCATCCTTTCCTGAGAAGCCCACACCGACTCCGTGCAACAAACCGCCTCTCGGCGGGCCCCTGGGGTCTTCGTTTCTGGGTGACGGCAGTCGCTCCCCGCAGCTGCCCCCTCCCTAGGGCTGCAGCCTGAAGGCTCGGCTCGGCCTCCCCCAGCTGGCCTGCCTCCTCCTGGAGCTCCCTGGTATCCAGCCTCTCTTCCTTCCTCCTGACCTTGGAAAGTGACATGCCCTTCACCCTCCTAAGGTGTCACTGTCCCCGTGTGCACAGGAGGGCGATGGATCCCTCCTCTCCTCCTCGGACCGTGAACTTCCTCGCATCTCCCGCACCCCCAAAGGACTCCCCCGCCGCCTGTCGTGCCCCTCGGGCCCTCCTCCCTCCCACCTTCCCACCACCACCGCCCCCATTCTGCTCACCCGCGCCCCTCCCCCGAGTTCTGAAACTCTGGTTTTCCCCAGCACCACCTTTCCTACGCCCTCCGCACCCAGGGGCCCTACCGCCAAGGATCTGGTTGGACTTGCCTGGCCCCAATTCCCCAGCAGGTGGCAGGTGACAGGTGACAAGGGCACCGGCTCCCTGCTCACAGCGTCCCCCAACCTCGAGCCCCCCCCCCACGCCCCCAGCCCTGGGGGCCGGCAGGAGGCTGCACGTGCTCCTGCACCAGCCTCTCGCCGGCTTCTTGTGATGCCGAGAGAGTTTGTCAAACATTTAGGGGTCAAAAGGGGGCGTCCAATCTTGCTCCCCCACCCCCTTCCCTCTCCCCCTTTCCTGGGCCAGCAAACAAGGCTTCCCCCTCCCCCCACCCTTCAGGCCGTCGCTTCTGCTCCACAGAAACTGCTGGTTGCCACGCACGGCACAGACTTCCAGTGAGTAGCTCTGAACGGAAGTGAACAGGAGTGTGTTTTTATTACGGGAAGTGTCTGGTGGGGCTTCCTGTCCCCTCACCTGAGGACATTTCTTCATCGCTTTTAGAGAGACAGGACGAGAGAGAGAAGCATCAATGTGAGAGAGAAACATGGATCGGCTGCCTTCTTGTTAGCGCCCCGACCAGGGATCGAACCCGCGACCCTTCTGCCTACAGGAAAATGCTCCAACCAACCGAGTCAGGGCTCGTGGGGCTTTCCTTTAAAATCAAATTACGAGCATTAAGAATGACGCTAGAAGAGTGTCAGAGAGGCTGTAGGAAGTTCCCGGCTGCTGAGTGAATGGATCCTACATTGTCAAGGTTGCTTTAGAAGAAAATCTCTCACAAAGGTCTTTAAAAACGGCTGATATTTTCTATCAAAGGTACAGTGCCCCACTGGAAGATTACTGTGACATTCTTACAGAAGACAGGGGATCGCGGTGTCGCTGTAACAGAGAAAGCACCCTCGCCTTTTAAAGACTCGCTGCCGAGACAGCGGCAGATGGAAGGAAAATGCAGGGACGGCTGGCGGGAAGGCGGCGGGCTCCACCGACAGTTTGACTCTGACAATGTGTCGAACTGGTACTGGTCTCCAGGTAGTGACTCCAAGATGTGTGGGAACGAGGTAAGTCCTGATTTTAATGGTGATAAAGGATTTTGATTGTCGGGTTTGATTTGAAAATCCCCCCAATAAATCTCTGCCCCCAAAACGAAAGGTGGGCCCGGGCACTAACTCCCCCCAAAGGGCAGCCAGGGGTGAGGCCTGAGGGGAGCCTGCACCCAGGGGTGTCGGATTTGTAAGGACCCTCACTGGCCGAGCTGCAGCAACGGCAGGACGTCACACTTTTATATCTAAAAAAAAACAAACAAAACTAAACCCTCATTTTAAAAGCTCATGATGTGAGTTAGCATTACACTCCATTTATACCCCATCAAAGTGACCTGACTTCAAAGTCTTTAGGAGTTCATCTGAAATCCGTTATTGAGGAATTTAGACTTCATCAGTAAAAGGAAGCCATGGAGACCCACCACATGATGTCCCCCATACCTTTTTTTTTGTAGAAAACAAAAGCAAAAAAAAAAAATCCCTGGATGTGTTTTCCCCACATACACCCGCGGGGGTCCCCTATCATGTGATCTGAAGTTCCAGCAGACAGCTGGCCTCCGATCCACGTTAGCTAACTGAACGAGCGGACGTGAATTTTACTCATATTATCCATGGTTTCCATGTATTGCGCATGCGCCCTACACACACACACACGTGGCTGCACCAGCGAAGGCGCGCGTCACTGGCGCCGCCATGGCAACGAGAGAACTGCTGCAGGGGACGCCGACCAGCGAGGGGCAGCGCCGCCTGCAGGAACGGACGGGCACCCTTCCAGCAGCACCAAAGCCGCGGACGGCGGAGGGAAGGGCCGGCTGTGTTGTGAACGAGGACGTCGGATCCCGGGGCCTCTCGGTTTACGGGGTCTCGCGCAGGTCATGCCCCTCCCAGGGGCCGCAGCCTCCTCCTCTGCACAGCGCAGCGCAGGGGCCGGGGCCTCGCGGCCTTCCCCGCGTCCGAACTCCAGGAAACACAGTCCCTGTGCGTGAGAGGACACGTGCCTGACCCGGGGCTTTCGGTGGGAAGGACGCTGGCGCCTGGAGCAGGCCGAGAGCCCCACCAAGCTGGGCCAGCGTCAGGGGCCACGGGGCCGCTCTGAGGAAGAGCCAACAAAACCAGGCCCATCGCGCTGGGGAATCTCTCAACAAAGCTCTCATTCTAGCCTGTTTTCACTCAGTGGGGTAAATTGCTTTTTCTTGGACGAGGACAGGCCGGCCTCCACGGTCTGGGGATCTTTTCTCTAATTAACTGGGGAAGAAAGCACATCATTGTGTGTGCAGGTCAAGCGAATTGGAAGCTCTGCTTGGCTCCCCGTCACCCCAGCCCGGGGAGGCGTGGGTGCCCTGCTGGGCTCCGACCGACCACCTTGTCCCCTTCCAGAAAGACGGTGAGGCTGCAGGGGAAACCCCCCTCGGTACAGACAACGGCTGTCCTCACAAGGTCATCCCATGTTTGTCCTTGGCAGCGGCCAGCGCAAGACCTGGGTCAGGCAAGTGCCCGAATATGCCTCCATCGGCGTTTCGGTCTTTCCTGGCGCTGTCCTTTCTGCAGCAAGCGAGGCAGCAGGTACTTTTCCCCACACGAGCACAGTACGGTCAGCCGACACACGGACAACTCTCAGATTGCTAAAGCAGGTTTTAGTTTCCCTTCGTACAGTGCAACTGAAGCCGAAGGGTTTGTTTGGTAAACGCAGCCGCCAGTGATCGCAGGAACGGCGCGGGCTAGAGGGTCGGACGGGCCGAAGTGCACTCAGCGACCTGCAGAGGGAGCTGTTCGCGGGTGTCAACTACCCACGTCCTCTTCCTTCAAGATTTGAAAGGTCAATGAGATGCTGAAAAATGAAAATGTTGTCTTTCTAACGAAGCCTTTTAAGCAATAAACAAGTAACGCAAGTTCCAATATAGTCTCGCACTGGGGAGCACAGGGAAAATCATGCTCGCGGAAGGGTCCAGAATTACAAAGGAAGTGTTGGGACCAGAAGAAAAAAGCCGTGTACACGCGTGTGTTCTTCCGTGTGCACGGCTGCTTCTCTCCACACGCCCCCATCCTGTCCTCCGCCATGTTCATGGCAACTGAGTATGTGATTTCATGATTCACTGTTTTCAATTCTACGGTAAATTAACCGAATAAAGGATAAATTCTCAAAGACCCAGAGTTCTTAAGAAATCAATGAACACATGCCACTCTAAGGAAGCTTCAGCAGTACCCGGGGGGGAGGGGGCAGGGCAAAGGAAGCGTCCCCAGGACAGACCTGCCCCCCCCCCCCACTGGCCCAGGAGCCCCGTGTCCTTGTCCTCGAGGTGGCCCCGGGCCCGAGAGTCTCCACAACCTGATATCCTCTGATAGCACAAGGAACCACTGAAAGAACATTCTGATGCCAAACTGATTCCAATCAGTCTCGCGTGACCCTGGCGACCATGAGCCACACATTCCAAGCCCGGAATGTTCCCGGAGCTCGACCTTGGCGGCCAGGCAGGAGGACGTGACCTTGAAGACCGCCATTCTGCCACAGATGGCGACGAGGAGAGGTCGCAGGACCTGGAGGGCGGATGAGGACCACGCTTCAGTTCGAGAGTGAACACACCTTTGCCAGGTCCCCACCGCCAAGGGTCCAGAGAAACAGCCCCATGCACCGCCGGAACCATGTGATTTTAAGATAGATAACAAGGCCCATAAAACCTTGTCTTATTTATCAGGAGGAAATATCTGAGGGTATACAAAATACTTGCTATAAATCACGGCCTGATTGCTTATAAGAATTTTAAAAAGCTGTAAATAGCTAATAATAGAGTGTTGGTGAACTAAATTAAATTAGATCCATACAGAAAATATAAAGTCTATAAAAACTGTTAAAGGATATTGACTGTTAGCATGAAAACAGCATAACACATCGATAAGGGAGAAGGTTACAAGACAATACGCAAACTATGATTCCATTTTTAAGAAAAGATAATTGGATGCGATGAGAAGTTTGAAATCCTAACATGGATTTTATGTAAGTAGAGATTTTTACAACTTAACTATCTGCATTTTCTTGTTTCTTTTTTGTAATAACGAACATGTATTTTTGCAATTAAAAATCAAAGGTTTCTTATTAAAAATGACCAATCAAATTTCATGTCTTTGTTAACTTTACTGGAGTTTTCTTTGTTCTACAAAAACAGTATTAGTTCCCAATTATTACTTAGTGACGTTTTTAAAATGATATTAGTGGCTCTAAAAGGAAGCAGCAAAAGCAGGTTTCACTGTGAAAAATCATGCAGTTGACAACGACAAAATCACACATGTCCTGCGTGTTCGGCCTTCCTGTGAGGCCTCCCCCAGAGCACCACATGGGAACCTGAGCCCCGACCGCTCACGAAGCAAAATCGTCTTCTGAACCGGTTCCCGTCCCTGAGCACACGGTCCCCACCTCGCCCCACGGTCTCTGGGCTCCCACACACGTTGTGCACACACTGGTTCTCGGAAGTCGCGTCTACAGAAGCAGGCCTTCCGCCGCTCACTCCGGAATCTCCTGAGACGGGGCCCAGATCTCGGCAGAGGCGCGGGGAGCGAGTGTCGGGTTACTGAGGGGGTCAGCGTGGGGAGGAGGGCAGCTGGGAGGTGGAAGGAAAGCACACCGAGAAAACCCACACATTTCATGTTGTCTTAGAGAGAGCACAGATCGCCGTCCGAAAGCAACGCAATTGTCTGCAAGTTTTAAAACAGTGACAGCAGCTGCCACTTGCTGCCTGGTTGACTTTTTCTAGGGTAAGAGCCACTGCAACTCTGTCAAGGATTAATGTCTTGACCGACGAAGAAAAGCGTGGCATTGAGAAATGGAAAACCAGCACAAAACTAATAAAAAGAGACCCGAAAGCCCAATGGAACGTCAGTGAAATACCGCCAAACGTGACTCAGTGGAAAAACAGAACACACATTTCCAAGGCTCCGTCTGTTCAGAGACTCTCAACAAGATGACTTGCAGATGTGCCCTCACACCCGAAAGCCAGAAGTGTGGATGCCGGCTGACTGCGGCAGATGCTGGCGTGAAAGGGCCGGCCAGGACTCGGCACGCGGAGGGGTAGCCGAGTACCGGGGAATAAACACTCCGACGGAGGAGAGTGAGTGTGACCCGCAAACACAGATGTGCGTGCAAACGGAAAAGCAGCTGTGGAAGGCAGCCTTGCACACTCGCACACTCCCCTCCTCCTCTAGAGGCCGGGACCCTGGGAGCCGTGAGGGTCCCAGACGCGGAAAATTTGGTGCCTCATCTTGCACCCTCCGAAACACATGCCAAACTGTTATTAACTTCTTTTTAAAGATCAAAGACGAGCCCATCGTAAACCTCTGCAGAGATGGCCAGGCGCTTTTACAAGGGTGTCTGCTGCCACTCGGGAGACACCCTCGGAAAACCGTATCAGAGCCCGCCAGAAAACACAGCCCTCTGACAGGAGCCAGGGCTGAACCTGCTGCCGGCCAGGTTCCTGCAAGCAGCAGGGGTCCGAGAGCCTGGCGGCCCACTTGCGTCTGGGCAGCAGGAGAGGAGGGTGTGTGGGTGACCCGGGAACTTTGGGAGAACCACTGGCAAAGAAAAGGGGAGGCCGCTCTAGGGCGGGTGCGTTTTCCAGGGAGCCCAGGAAAGGCGAGGGGTGGGGGGAGGGCACCCAGTTTAGGGAGCCTCTGGTTTAAACTGGGAAGTGGGAAGACCACAACAGCCAGATCTGTGTGGGAGAGCCCACCAAACACCGGGCGGGGAAACCTGACACCCGGGGGCAGGACGTTATGGACACTGTATCCATGTCCCCATTTATATTGTAACCACTCAGGCCCTGGCGGTGCAAACTCCCACTGAGAGCTCCTCAGCTGAAAACGACACTGTGGCGGAGAGCGCCCGGGAGAGCGCCGAGGAAAAGCCCACGGCCCTAAGCGTAGAGATGTTGGAGGAGAAAAATCACTTTGCTTTGTTGCCAGAGAAACTGACTTGCAGCCTCCTGGCCGCAGACCCCTCCACCTGGAGTGGCCGGGCCAGGAGCCAGTGTGGGAGTCAGGAGAGGAGGCCTCTGGAGCCAGGTGACCCGGGGCTGGTGCCCAGAGCTGGCCGACCCAGCCAAGTAACTGATGGCCTCTCGGCTGGAGTTTCCGAATGCGTAACAGGGAATAACGATAAGACGATGAGAATCGGATGAGGTCGCGGGTACTGGAAAGGTGACGACGTCTCAGTGCCTCTCCAGGTCAACATTTACACGCCGGGGCAGGTCTGCGCTGCTGTTCCCTGTGCTGAGACTCAGAACACAGTTCTTGCCAACTCCCACGGCAACTCTCCTCTCCCTGGAGGAGCATCGTCAGCACGAGGAAGCCAGGTGTCCCAGCATCGGGACAGGACAAGTGCCCACAGGGAAGGATGACACCAATGTCCCGCGAGGCTCGTCCGTCACCTGCGTGTCCCACATCAGCCTGGAAAAAGCCTGGGCTGACCACCCCAGGGGCACCTGGGAGATGAAGGAACTCCAAATGGCCGTGCGCCACGGGCCCCCGGGAACAGGCTGCAACACCTGGAATCAGGACTGCCCCACTCAGGAACGCCAATACAGCTTCTTAGCAATAAAGCTCAGTGGAGACTTTCATGACTCCAGCAAACATACACTCGAACCTGCAAACCCTTCCTCCAAGGCTTCTGTGTTCACACGAAATCCTGGCCACATCCCTCCAGCGAATCCTCGGAGTCCCCCGGGGGTGTGAACTGGGTGGAGCTAAGGAGTCTGGAAGGAGAGCAGCAGACGGAGGTGAAGGGGACGCCCACGGGGGCCCCGAATGTATTCCCTGTGGCGCCCGCGGCAGACACCAGGCCCGCAGGCCGAACCTGATCTCCACCGTGTTCTATCCGGCCTGGCACCGTGTTTCTACCCGGCGGCAGCCCCAAGCTCCTGGCCCCCAGTGAGGGAGCAGTCACATCTCTACAGTCCGAAAGTTACGTTCCGCCCTGTAACCTCGAGGCTGAGGTGGCCCCCAGGGAAAATGAGTTTGACACCCCTGCTCTATGGGCACACTGGAAGGGCACCGAACATATCTTATTCTCCAAACTGACATTTCCTTTAGAGTACCTTCCAAGTCCATGCTATCCATGGGCAAAGAAACTCCCAGAGAAAAAGAAAAGAAACATTGAGACAAAACTGGAAACAGTAACTCCAGTCAAAGAACTAAGGAAACAGATTTGTTCTAAAGAGCGTGGGAATCCAGTCACCTTGACACGTGAAAAACTCCAGTGAAATAGTTAACTGTGTCATATTCGCTGTGTCTGTATTTGTCTTTGACATCCAGGAAGTGAGGAATGATTATTTTGAATGTCACTTATAAACCCTAAAACATTGAGGAATGATTATTTTGAATGTCACTTATAAACCCTAAAACATTCAGACTATAAAGGCAATCCCTTATGACTAATTAACAAAGTCATCATTTTATGAAAATCACCAACTATATTTAGGGCTCTGCTTATGAACTAAAAATATTTCCAATTATTCCTATTTGCAATCTGATCATTTACAATCACCTAGCTACTAACAGGATGCTATTTTTAACACCCACTGTCTCCCCAGTGTGTAATGCAGAGCTGAAATTCGCATAAACAAAACACATGTTGGAAAGAATGAACAGGTTTTGGGGTTTTTGCCATTTGAAAGACTTCTCAAGTCAAACAAAGGTTACTTTGCCTTTTTCTTCAGAGTCCATATTCCAGAGAGCAAGTACTTTGCTGCACTCGCAACTTTCAATCAGGGCTGATCAGCCGTTTCCCTGGTTGTCTCACACCTGAAGTGCCTGCCACCTGGAGGTGTAGGCTCGTAACCTGTGGATGACTAACGGACCTAATATGGACTAAAGGCCAGTCCTGACTGCTGTTCTCGGTAAATGCATCCGTGGACAGAGGCTATCAAAGCCTGGGCCATCTCCCGGAACTGGTGGGGAGAAAAACAGCAGGCAAACCATGCATTAATTGATCATAATTCTCAATCTTTTGACTGCCCTGCTGAACACAAAAATAGCCTTCCAGTAAGAATAAGTATTATTGAGAAAAAAAACATAATCAAATTATTCACGATGATAGCACATTTAGATTATTTACATATTTTTAAAAGATTTTATTTACTGATTTCTAGAGAGGGGGAAGGGAGGGGGGAAGAGAGGGAGAGAAACATCAATGTGTGGTTGCCTCTCCAGCACCCCCTACTGGGGACTTGGCCTGCAACCCAGGCATGTGCCCTGACTGGGAATTGAACCGGCGGCCCTTTGGTTCACAGGCCGACACTCAATCCACTAAGCCACACCAGCCAGCGAGATTACTTTCATTTTTAAAACAACATGGATGTTTACATTTAAACTGCAGACTCATCAGAAAAGTTCCTTCAAGTAAAACTCACAAGTTTCCACCCTCGTCCCCTTCCTGCCCCAGAGGAGAACGCCCCCCACAGGGTCCTTTCTCATCCCTTCGCTCACACGCCGCTGCCCGCACCACAGCCCCCTGTCCAGCCGCTCCCTCTCCATTCCCAGCCACTCGGGCTCGTTCACACTCATCCCCCCTCCCTCCCCATCCCCCCCCACCCACCCACAGACACACACACACAGCGTTTATTCGACTGTGTCTGCGGACCCACGGGACATCGGTCCTGTGAACGCCCCTCCCCAACACATCCCCAGCCCCAGACACTCGGCAGAGACTCAACACTTGAGTGAAGATGAGTCACGCCGACACCCCCGGAGCCCTGGAGGGCCGGGAAGCCCGTGTTTTCCAGGGGCGCTGGCTCAGCGGGAGGGCTGACGACTCCCACGCATGGCCCCCTCCTCACGGACAGGTCTCCGTGCGGCAGGGAGGGAGGGAGGAGGAAGCGTCCGAGGTCGTTCCACGCGGAAGCCTTCGTGAACTAGCACCTTGCTACACGAAGCCCTCAGATCGGGCAGCATTTTCACTTTTGCCCCAGGGCGAATTCCCGTGCCCGGCAGCACGGAGCCGTGGACACGGAAGGATTCCGTGTGTGTTGTGTTGCACTGCCGGCAGGACCTGAGTTACTGGACGAGATGCACTTGAGTGTGCAGCCAGCCCAGAGCCTCTATGATTCGAAGACGTCAGCGGGGCTACACTGGAACCGTCACAGGTCCGTCTGCATCCCGCTGTCCTCCCAACAGTCCTCCCGCCCTGGCCCAGGCCGCCCCCCTGGGGCTTGCCTGGGATTCTCGCCCTCCACCCGGCACGGCTCGTCACTCCCGAAGGTGGTGGCGGACCTCATTTTGGAGGGCTTTTGGAGTCAACAGCCTTCCCCATCTCTCCCCCAGACCAATCCAGGCCTCCACTGGGAGTGTGCACAGCGGAGACGACACCTAGCCGCTGGTAGGAAGTCTGTCCCCGATGGCCACAGAAATCCTGCCACGCTTCTGCAGGTCCAAGTGTGAATGGGCTTGGAGAGCACACTGTGCAGGAGAGCAGCAGCTCAGCAGTGGCCCCCAGACGTCTCCCAAGTCCAGTCTAGTGGTCAGGCTCCTGCCGCTAGCCCTTCTCCTACGGCCTTGACCGAGTGCGTTTCCTCTCACGAAAAACTCAAACACACGTGTGCACGTGGGTGTGCTGCAGAGCACCCCACCGCTTGTCTGCGGGTTTTTAAATTTATCCTGTGGTCTACGCGGTCTCTCCTTATCTAATGGGTATGCAAATTTATTTTAATTTTGCTTTTTCTAAATACTCCGTCAACCCGAGCTGCAGTTTTTCCATGATTAATGTCAAAAATACACTCTGAATTAATTTCATTCGGTGATTTGCCTCCAAGATTTTCATTTTAATGAAGCTACTCCTTTACCTTCACCGGTTGTGTGCTTTTAGCTCCCACAGGAGCTGATGAGACGCTTTATGGCGTTTTTCTGGCCCTGTTCCCATCTGTTGCCCCTCCCCCGGGCAACTAAGAGTATCATCCACTCGGAGGAACAGGAAGGGAAAAGAATGAAGGAAAGTGAGCACAGGCTGGGTGACCTGTGGGACACCGCAAGGACACCAACACGCATTTAATAGGACTCCAAGAAGGAGAGAAGACGGGGAAGCAGGGAGAATATTTGAAGAAATAATGGCTGAAAACTTCCCTAACTTGGTTTTACAAAAGCTTGATCTGTACACCAAAGAGGCTCAACAATCCCCAGCCACGACAAAATCAGTTCAGCATCCAGGAACATCGCAGTCGAAATGTCAAAAGTCAAACACAAAGGCTCTTGAAAGCAACAAGAGAAAAGTGACCTTCAATTATTTATGATCAACGTCTGATTTGTCGTCAGAAACAATGGCAACCAGAAGGCGGTGGGAAGACATATTCAATGTGCTAGAAAAACTGTCAGCCAAGAATTCCGTATCTAGCAGAGCTAACCTCCCCTTAAAAGGATAAAAATTAAGAGAATTTGTCACTAGCAGTGATATGCTGTGAGAAATACTAAGGGAGTCCTTCAAGCGAAAATGAAAAGACACAATTAATGGATTAATAGAACAAAAAGATTTTAAACATATGTTAAAAATAACAAAATGGCAGACAGAAACCTGCTCTATCAGTAATTACAGTAAATATAAGTGAACTAGATACTGCCATCCAAAAGCAGAGATTGGAAAAAATGAATTTAAAAACCTAGGTTCCAACTGCATGCTGTCCATAAGGGACACATTTCAAATTCAGAGACATCAACAGTTTGAAGGTGAAAATATAAAATACATAAGATGCCAACAGTTACCAGAGTTAAACTGGAGCCGCTACGCTAACATCAGACAAAGACACTTGAAGACAAAAATACTAAAGAGTCAATCTAGCAAGGACATGTTCCAATTATAAACATAAACACCTGAGACTGGAGCCCAAAGCGACATGAGGGAAAAAAGACAGAATTAAATGAGTAGATAGTTAAATAATTGGATATCTCAATAGACCACTGTCAACGATGGAGAAAACGAGTGGGCAGGAAATACTAAAAAGACATGGAGGACTGGTAGGCTCCGAGACAGCCACACCTAGCAGCCCTGTAGGGGGCGCATTCCATCCAAGAGAAGCAGCATAAACATCCTCCTCAGTGCGGACAGGGAACACGCTCCAGGACACACCGTGTTCCAGCCCATAAGGTCGCTGGGTCCTTCTTTGTCCCTTGCTACTGCCTTTTTAAAGCCTATTTAATCTGGGGTGAGTCTTGCTACCCCAGTTTTTTGTTTGTTTGCTTCCATTTTCCCAAAATCTCTTTTACCATCCCATTACTTTCGATCTGTGTGTGTCTTCGGATCTGAAGTCTTGCAGATGACACGTATCATGTCCTTATTTTCTCGGCCATTCAGCCACCCTGTGTCTTTTTATTGGAGCATTTAAATCCTTTACATTTAAACTAAGTGTTGATAGATCTGTAGTGATTGCCATTTTATCACTCATATTTTTTACCTTTTTTCTTTTTATAGAAGTCCCTTTGACATTTTTTAAGATGTGAAGTACAGGATAAGGAATGTAGTCAGTGATATTGTCATAACGGTGGATGGTGCCGGATGAGTAATCGACTCATCGGGGCGACCCCTTTGTTGTGACATAAATGTCCATTCGCTGCGCTGTACACCTGAAACTAATGTTGTGTGTCAACTGCAAATGAAAAATAATTTTTAAAAAAACCTAAATCAAAAATCAAGTGTAATTCTCTAAACTGGCAATAAACAACCCAAAGATGAATTTGGGAAACAATTCCATTTACATAATATTCAAGAGAATACTTAGGAATAAATTTAAGCAAAGAAGGGTACGCCTTGTGCCATGAAAACCACAAGACGCCATTGAAAGAAGTTTAAAGAGACCCAAAGCCACCCTGTGCTTTATCGCTCTGCTGGGGTGGCTGCACCCCCTCACATTGGTCTGCAGATTCAACGCAATATCCATAAAGCTGCCTCTCTCTCTCTCTTTTTTTTTTTTTTGCAGAGATTTCTGAGCGATTCTAAAACCCATATGCAAATACAAGGAACCTAAAATAGCCAAAACAATATGGGAAAATGAGAATAAATGGAGACACGCTTCTCAATTTCAAAACTCCCCCCAAGGCCACGGCGGCCGAGGCGGTGCGGTGCAGGCCCGGGGGGGACGCACTGACCGGGGGGCAGACCCGAGAGTCTGCAGACGGACCCACACACTCCTGGCCGATCGCTCTCCGGTAAGGGCGCGGACGCGGTTCCACGGAGGAAGGAACAGTCTTTTCAACAAATGCTTCTGGGGTGACTAGACATGTGCACGCCAAAGAATAAACGCATATTCCCAAGAGAACTGAAAACTCACACACGTGAACATTCATGATCGCATAATTCCGAAGAGCCAAAAGGTAGAAGCAACCCAAATGTCCATCAAGGCATTAATAAATAAGCAAAACGAGGTCCATGGGTTCGGTGGAATATTACTTAGCCATGAAAAGGGATGAAGTACAGAGAGCGGTTACCACGTGAACCAACTGTGAAAATGCCGAGTCTGGCAGAAGTCACGCCTTCTCCAGGGTGGTGGACAGGGTGATAACACGGGAGTAACAAGTTACAATTTATTTTGAACATGCCATCTACCGTACTTAAGGGTACCCTTGTGTGCTTGCGTGGAGTCTTGTCACGTTACAGAATGACATGCTCGTGATTTTGTAATAAAAGAGTTTGTAATAAAAGGGGGCGCTATTTGTGCTGGACCCTGTGTTGTGCTAAGAGAACCCCAAAGCCATGCACAGCCGACTTCGACGCGTACAAAAGGTCCGGAAAGGCACGGGTGTGCAGCGGCCCGGGCGAGGCCAGCGCCAGTGCAGGGCACACAGTCAGGGCGGCGAAGGGGGCGGGGTGGGGGGAAAGGTGGGAGAGGCCAGGCTTCAAACACCACGGTCAGGGGCTTCCACTGCTCTTCTGCAGCATTAAAATATCTTTTCCGTGTCAAAGAGATTCAAAGCTACCATGACGCAATCTGCTTCCAAAATATCATTCTGCCAGCACCACGGAGGTGTGGACATCGCCACACTCTGAAAACCTAGGTTGGGTGATTAGGGCCCCAGCAGAGGGCGGGTGAATTGGGAGACCCAGCTGCCTTCTGGAAACTCCCGCCACCCAAGTCGGTAAATCCACCTGAATTTCAGCGCGCCTCACGGCACGGCCACAATACCCACGTTACGTACACAGTCACGCAGAGAACGTGAAGCCCCTTAGATCGTGCTGGCGAGGTAGGTACTTGAGTTTGTCTTTGATGGTTCCAACACGGGGCATTATCCCACTCGAAAACAAACCTGGTCCACTCTTTTCTTTTCTTTTTAAATCCACAGCAGAGAATACTGAATACTGCCCAGGAAAAAACGTCTTCAAGAACTCTACATTAATAAATACTTTTTTCATCAGTAATGCAAAAACATACTAGGACTCCACCTACAACCCATTTCACAACTCTGGGGCACGCGTGATTTCCCGGTACGCCCAGATTCGCACGCGTCCAAGACGCTGCCTCTCCAAACGGCGGGCGCGCCCTAGCAACGACCTCCTTCCTTTGCGACGCGTGAATGTTTGTTTAAAATACATTTCGGGTGAGTTTGTCGGATTCACGCCAGGTTCTTTTAATCGTTGCTCTGGGACCACGGGAGACCCCCCAACTCACATTTTATGACACGACCCCATCATTCTTGGCGAACGTGCCTGCTCTGCTCTGGGAGCACCTCGTGCTGACAGTGAACTAGTTGCCTTGGAAACCAAACTGCTCCAAACTCACTGTGCGCGGTGACATCTCCAGTCCACGCCTTTTCGGGCATTTTCATAGTGGGCTAAGATAACTGACTGCATTGTTAGAAACAATATATTCGCTTATATTACCCATAATGTTTGAGAAAACTGTTAGGTTCACTGGCCCCAAAGAAGGCATACCTATATACAGAGACCCACCCGTTCTTGGGATATAAAAATCAAATCCAATTCTTTAAGAACGCCAGGTATTAATTATTCTTTTACTGGCTTTCCAATTTTAAATGCTAGCTCACACAATACGGCTAATGGCTAAGATTCTCATTATTTTCACACAGCGAGGTTTTCACGGCAGCCTGGACGCGCACTGCTGAGACACGACACGGGACACGGGACAGGATAAATGTCACAGCTTCATGTCAGGTGCCCACGGGGATGGACGGGCCAGCCGCTGACCCTCCCGGACAACCTCTGCAGCTCTGGGGTCCCCGCAGAGCCTCGAGTATTTAAAGGGCCACGAGTTTCTGTGTGTGACACGCATATTCCTGTACCTAATACGTGGGCTGGGGTGACCAACCACCTCTTTGCTGCTGGCGGTTGTGGTGATTGATACGCATTCACATTTGATTTGCACGTTAATGACACTGATGCTTTTCAAAGACCTGCTTTTCCGTTTTCCTAAATCAGGCTCAGATATAATTTGAAGTTTCTGGCAGACTAACCTGCTGATGGGGGAAAGGCAGCCGAGTGGCTCTCGGTACTGAATTCACACTTGACGTACCCAAAGTCGCACTGCATGGCGGAATTATTATTTAACGTTTGGCTAAGTTTGAAACAGGTAATTTGCTATGATTCTCCAGGGAAGGGCCCTACCGGAGACCCCCGGTCTGTGCTCTGAAGTGCTGACCTGGCCACACCCCTCACAGGCTCAGGGCTCCTCGGCTTCCCGTGGGTCTGTCACAGGGACCCGCTGTCCAACCTGGGTGACCTCTCTAGCTAACTGTGCAGCCCCCGCACCCCTGCTCCCCCCATCTGCCCCGAGGCCTCCAGCCTGTGCCCACGCTGTCCTGGGCCTGGGAAACGCTCACCCTCTCGTCCCCCAGCTCAGGGAGGTTTTCCTCACCACGCCGGTCACAGCACAGGGACACATTTGTCTATGTGCTGTTCAGTGACCATCTGTGGTCCCCAGACAATCGCCGGGACCGTGGCCGCGGGGGCCGGGGTGGACCCAGAGGAGAACCGATCAAATGGGGAAAGAAAGATGATTTCCTCTGGGCTTGCTGGAGACAGAGCGTCACCCACCGTCACCTGCGTGTCGGCAGGAAGTCCAAGGCGGACCAAGGTGTGGAAACGCGTCCGAGGGGTCGAAAGGGAAGCTCTTCCCTGACCAAAAATGGCAGCTTTGGAGGGGAATGCTTACCTCCCCCCAAACGCAAACACACCAGGATACGGTTCCCCGAGGGCTGCGTTCTCTTGGTCCCGTTGGTTTGAAGGAAACCGGAAGGAGGAGTAGAGCAAACGACTTAGGGTGATGCAACAACTGTGAAGTGTTTGGGCGTGAACGTGGGTGGCAGGACAGCGGGGTCCGGAGGAGCTGCTGCGTGAGGACGGACCCGGTGGCGGCCGCACACTCACTCTGCTTCGGTCCATCGACCTTGACCAGGTTGTGAACGGGGAGGCCGTGTGTGGACGTGTTGCTATTTCACTTCCAAGCACCTGTAACCCCACGAACGCGTTGCTGCCTCCACGTTTATAAACCCAGGTCACTGCCTGCGCGCAGGGGAGAGCTGGCGGTGTGACCTCGGGCCAGTCCCTGAGCCTTCCTGCAGCTCGTGCGTACCACCAGCCTGACCGTGTTTCTGTCCCCGGGGCACCTGGGGGTGTCAGGGACGCCAACCTCCAGGTGAGCATGCGCACTGCCTGGCCTGGGGGGGGAGCCCCGGCCGGTGGTCTCCCCCATCAGAACGTGAAACTCAGCTCCCACCCAACTTACAATGCCTAAATGGTTCTCTGAAATGCACATTTTATTTGGCGACTCTTGTTTTTCTGTTGATTCCCGTGTACAAGGGAGATCAACCTGTAACCAGAACACAGGGGCGCCCCCCAAACAGAGGGGGGCTCCTTGTGCTCGCTCCCCACCCCCCTCCCAGACGCTTTCCATCCGCCCCGGCTGTGTCTCAGAACCCGAGCCTTCGCGAGGAGCGGGACACTGTCCGTGGGTGAAGAAGAGTAGCACGAGTGTTCGGTTGGGTGGAGTCTAACACTTAACATGGAAGGAACACTCCATTTCCCCTGTCCTAATGCTGATGAAAGACTTAAGGACCCGAACAGTACAGGTCACACGGTAACTCAGCCAGCGTCGCCTGGTTCGGGGCCGGGCCCTGGGATCCGGCTCTTCCCCCCCCTCCCCCCGATCTCCGGGCAGCGGTGAGTCATCACCCCCTGGAAGCTGGGAAAATCGCCAGCATCCAATTAGCAAATAATGCGTGAGAGCCAACTGGATAATTCCATTTAGGCTAAAAAAATTAAAAATATAAGAGAGTGATTTTCTCTCGGACCTCCTGGACCGGCTCCAACGCCGACCGAGGGGAAGGAGGGGCTCTGGAAATGCTTCTCTTGCCCGCAGCGTGGCGGTGAGAGGCCGCGCCTGGGCAGTGGGGGGCTTTCAGAAGCATCAGGGCTCGGCGACACATAAGTTACATGTATGCAGAATGTGTTGTATGTGCGCATGTGTGTTATCACATTTAATGTCTAAGGGTCAGTACTACGATTTTATTGCCACCAGGCCCTAAATTCCTTCCTGGTAAGAAATCTGATAATACCAAAGGGCCCCTGATTCTCGTTAGACAATTACGACAGTTTTGACGCGTTCGCGATGAAGATGAAACTCGTCCCTCGGCCTTGTTGATGGAGACGCGCTGGCGATGGCGTGATGACGGCAGGAGCTGCTTACCGGAGGGCGAGACCCGCCTTGGCACGCTCTCGGGGGGGACAGAGCCCTTTTCCGGTGACCCCCGAGGCACACCAGGATGGAAAAGTGGGGTGGGGGCCCTTCTCAGTTCCCTCCACCCTGGCCCTGTCTCTTCTCCACTTTCGTATTTCCCCTCACCGCAAAAGCCAGGTGTGAACTGGGGGGATTAAACGTTCCTTGGGTGGGACAGAATCCTTGCAACACAAACAAGGGAGCAACGAGGACGAAGCCTGACATCTGCCCCAGGGCGGCGGCTGGGGCCCAGGAGCGGAGGAGCAGGGGCTGCGAGAGCGGGCGTGCCCCCCGCCTCGGCCCCATCATGGTCCGGGGCCTCCTCGCTCCTGGCTGACCCCATCCTGGTGGGAGCCCCCAGGGCCGCCGAACCCCTCCTTCCTGGCCTGTGCTCCTCCGGCTTTCGAAACTCAAGTCTCACAAAGACATTTGTTTGTACGTGGTGTGCATTCAAACCAGCAGCAGCTTTTATGAGCAGCTTTTAAGAGTGACTCCCTCAAGTTTCTCATGAAGTCAGATAGGGTTCCCGTTCCTGCTTTCACAAGTTTGGCCATAGCAGGAGCCGCCCCAGGGAGACGGCAGGAGACCCCTCCCCCGGCACCCTGGAGTTAGCTCACTCAGGCCTCCCCGCCTTTCCGAAAACCCAGCCTGCAAAGCCGCCCAGCCCCTGCCCTGCCTCCTCCAAGGTGACAGGAAGGTTTTCAGAAAACCTAACGGACGAGAGGCGACCGGTGTGCTGTGAAGAACTGAAGCTTTGGAATCAAACCCTTTCAACTACTCATGAAGCCACTTATTACTAGTGTGACCCCAACCGAGTAACTGTTTTGGGGGGGCAGGAGGAAGAACTATACCCACCCTGCCCCCCCCACCCCCCAGGAGCCACTGGGAAGTTGTACAAAGACCACCCACATGGAGGGCCCAGCAGAGCCTGTCAGAGCCGGCACTCAGTAACGGCTCGTTCTGTTTTAAATAGGCCTTTATCAAATGTAAAGTGTTCTGAGCATTTCCTGAAAAGCACATGAGCTGAACAAGTGAAGGAGCAACTGACCATCCTTCGAACCAGCCCAAGTGAGCGAGGCGTCCCAGGAAAGGCAGAGAATGGGGGGGCCACCGGGGGACGAGGGAGCTCACTCCAACCCCTCGCCCTCCTGTAACCTCCCCCTCACTGTGTTCATCGTCACATCCGCGGAGCCACCGGTGCAGGGCTGACCTGGCTTTGCAAGACGGAAAATGTAACTTTATCACCCGCACTCTCACCACACAGGCAACGCCCGTTTATTTTGAATAGCCCTGCCCCGCCTGCCCCAGCACGGGTCGTCGGAATGGCTGGGAAGCGGGACCGGAGGCCCCCACCTCGGCGAAGCCGGACTCCACCTGATGACCCGCCGGTCGGTGTGTGCTTCTGGCCCCGTGCGGCAGAGGAAACCCAGTGGTGAGGTGCGCCGCTGACTGTGGTCACACACCCTTCTAGCTCCCGGGGGCGCGGTGCCTGGTCAGAGCCAGCGCGGGCGGGGGCAGTGCGAGCTGTGCTCCGCATCAGAGGCAGAGAGAGAGAGAGCACGGGTTCTCCTCCTCCTGCAACATTTCAAAAGATAATAAATAGCAGCGTCCAAACAAATCATATTTCCATGGGTGCTGTACGTTGCTTCTGGAAATTCTTGAGTGACAAGTCTCACAGTATTCTGATTTTTTACATAACGCTGCACTCCCGTCTGCCGCAGATTTCTGTAGCGGGGACTCCCTGTGTTTCCATGTGCTTCAGACCCAAAAAGGGTGTGTGTGTGTGTGTGTGTGTGTCTAGAATATCCCGAGTGCTTGTCGAACCATCAGATGTCACATATGTTAAGTGCCGTGCACTACAGAGATGACCGTCCTTGTCACTGTAAGTCGTAAGCGACGGCATTACCACTGTACGTTCGTCGGGCGTGCGTGCGGCGGCGGGAAGGCCCCGCCGCGGGGCGGTAAGACGTGCCCCCCCTCATCTGAACGGCCTTCCCGAGCGGCGGACCCTGGCACCCTCGGGAGAGCCGCAGACCTGCCATCGGCGCGGAGAGGGCCAACCTGCGTTTCCTGCACACGTGAGGAGTTCCCAGACGGAGCGGCCTGCAGCCTCGGGAGGCGGGGAAAGTGCGGTTTCTCGGAGGAAGAAAGGCCTAAAGGCAGTGAGTGTCCTGTTTAGGTAGCGTACGCCGAACCCTGTGCTGGCCGAGAGGAGGGCAGGCAGGGGACCCTCGGTGATGGCTTGGCAGCTGTTCTCATCCTGCAGCCGGGGAAGCCAGGCAGCCTCGGGGCCTTGACCCGAAGTCCCCGTGCTCAGCCGGGCCCTGAGGGACAGGCGAGGCCCAGAGAGACACAGGAGGGCTCCCGGGTCGGGGAGGGGGGCAGGGAGCAAGGGCCAAGGAGGTGGGCAGTGCGCCAAGGGGTGGGACCCCCCCACACATACCAAGGCTGGTCCCAGGACCAGGGAGGGTTGAGCCTTCCGAAACGCTCGCCAAGTGGTTAAAGCGTGAGGGCCCTGTGGCGGGGAGCCAGAGAACCCCAACATCAGACACACTGGGCGGAGCTCTGCAGCCTCCCTCTGGCTGGGGAAGAATGCAGTCCCGAGGGCCGAGGGACAGAGCCTGTTTCTCGAAGGTTGGGCCCCAGCAGCACCACCGTGGTGTGGCACACACATTTTCTGTCTTCCTTTTTCTAAATCCTCCCCTGAGGGTATGTTTATTGATTTGAGAGAGGAAGAGAGAGAAACATGGATCCGTTGCCTCCCAAAGGAGCCCTGACTGGGGGCGGAGCCCACAACCTTCCGGGTCCAGGTCAACGCCCCAACCACTGAGCCACCGGCCAGGGCCCTTTTTTCTTTTAATAAGCACGTCCTCTCAGAGGTGTTGTTACAGGGTGCAGCCAAGGGGGGGGGGCGCCAAACAGGGGTTTGGAATGGGGTCTAGAACACAGGGTGTCAGGAAATATTAGGATGTCCTCACCCCCCTCCCCCACAAAGGTGTGGGTTGGGGGAAGGGACACATGGAGCAGGGCCGTTGAGTGCTGTTTTGCATAGCACAGCCTTGCAGCTAACCTCTGGTGTGGTCATTTAACATAACTATAACCTTTACCTGGTTGCATAGATATGTTAAATAGCTGTGGCCATGCTCTGAGCCAGGGGAATGGAAGTAACTTCCCCACCAAGATGTAACTGGGATCCAACTCCCCCTGGTTACAGCGCCTGCGTGGGAGCTTGGAGATGATTGGCTCCGTGGCATGAGGCCACCCCTGCGCAGACTCATGATGGCAGCCCAGTGAAGCTGGAAGGATACGAGAGTGTTGGCAGGTGTAGCCAATTGTGGGAGGAGTCGAAAATGGGAGGAGTTGAAAGAGAAGGATTGGCACTGGGATTTAAAACCAAATGTGGCAGCCATTGGAGAAAGAACCACGCAGCTTTGCCAGAGTGGGGACCCCCGCAGCTTTAGAAGGGGGAACCACCACCCGGCTTTAGCAGAGATCCCGGCGACACAGCTGATGGTGCCAGGAACCGAGGGAGGCCCACCAGCCGAGACGGATTACTGAGAAGAACCGGGGGCTGCCTGAGCCACGGACTTCTATTTCTTTTCCTGAGATGCGGTACCCCAGATGGGCAAAGGGGGAAGGAAGGACTGTGTGTGTTTGTGGGTGTTTTAAGGGACTTGGGGATTTTGATGAAGACATTAGGGCACTACTTTAAGTCTGTATAGCATTAAATAAACATTTCCTTTCCTTTTCACAAATCTCTGGCACTGAGAGACATCTTTCCTATAAGGCGGCGGACACAACAAACCTGGGGGGTTCCTTTCGGTAACAGTATATCATCCCAGGCCCCCCTTGTTGTTCTGTGACAGTGTTTCCAGGGGCCCTCCTCAGCAGCTGATGCACAGCGGACCTTCCAGCAGGACCTCCTCCTGGGCTGTACTACCTGGGCAGGTGCAGGGTGTGTTCCGTAAACGCCAGCACGAGGATGAAAACGGCCAACGTCCACCGAACTTGCACGGTGTCTCAGGGAAGACGGCCCCAGCCCCCCCATCAACACTGAACACAGCCCGTGCCCCAGACCACACTCCTCTTCCTTTGCATTCCACGCTGAGGTGCCGCGAGCCTCGGGGGCTCGGAAGGGGCAGGTGTGAGGCTCAGATGGATGAAGTCCCCTCTCTCAGGAGGAGTCCCCTGCGGGCAGTATTGCTGTCAAGCCTCTAGCATCGCCAGGTTCCGTGAGGACAGAAGGTGGCTCCGGTGGTGTGGCGGTCATTGGTCCAGCTGCCTGGCCCGCCCCCAGAGAACCCTGTCAGAGGTTCCCCCGACTCCGGGTCTTCTGCTGTTCCAGGAAACGCAGTTTTCAACTTCAACGGTGACTCAGTTTAAAAAGACTGAAATCCCTCGCTTCAGGTGAGGAATGGCTAGGGAACTTGATTTGGCAACACGGACAATCTCAAAACCAGTCAAGTCTCTAAAAGGAAAGGCCAGAAATAACTCCCGGCCAACCGTGCGCTTCTGGAGCGCGGAACTGCAGCCGCAGCCAGAGCTGCTGCACGCAACCTGCGGGAAGGGAGAGGGCGGAGTCGGCAGAACGGCTCCCGCCCCGCTCGCTCGCGCTATTCTGGGCTGCGGGCAGCTCTGGCCGGCTCGTCCCCCACCCCCCCCCCCCCAGAGGCGGCAGCTGGCCTCCGGTACAAGAAGCGATGGGTGGATGAGATTCACAAGCTTCAGAATGTGCGAACGTCAGGGCTTTTTTTTTCCCCCAGTACTGCTTTCTTCCAAAGCTAAACAAGGCAAACAGTCTTTAAAAAAATTTTTTTAATTTACATTTAAGTCAATTTTCTTGCTTGGCAGTGTTGTGTGGTCAAGGTTAGTGTGTATGCATGCACACGCACACACACACAGTGCCTTTCTTTTTGTAAGATTTTATTTTATTTTTAGAGAGAGGGGAAGGGAGGGAGAGAGAGGGAAAGAAACACCAATGTGTGGTTGCCTCTCACACGCCCCTTCCGGGGACCTGGCCCGCAACCCAGGCCTGTGCCCTGACTGGGAATCGAACCAGGGACCCTTTGGTGCACAGGCTGGCACTCAATCCACTGAGCCACACCAGCCAGGGCTAAATACACTGTCTTTCTAGCTTTAAAACAAGTTACAATGACAAAAAACCATCTTGGATTCTCTTGAACAAAGACCTAATTTAATCACAAAACCCTAAAGGTATTATTACCAAGAGCCATAAATATACCCCCACATCATGTGAACCATTTACTGCAGAACAGCTCTGAACTCAGTGTCTAATGAAGCATATACTGTTTGCCCTAAATTTAAAACCGAGATGGCCCTCCCAAGGGCAGACATCTATATGACACAGTAACTTTCCTCTGAGTTTCTCTTACCAACTAGATACGTAAGTTAATTTCATAAAACTCAAGATTCTAGTCCCTTGGTTTCACAAAATAACACGATTTAAATTGCATCATCTATACACTTGTGCAAATACAGTTGTACAAATACAATTGTAGCCGTTGTGTTTTGGGCACAGTGACGGTCCAGAAGGGAGTTCCACCTTTTGCCACGCGAGGAGTTTTCTGGATGGGATTCCCCAATATTCTTCAACAGCCTTTTCTCGTCATAAACGAGAGGAGTCTCGCATGTAAACTAAACACCCACTGCTTCTTAGCTTGATTTTTGCTGTGAATGTCCAGTCACCTACCTCTAGAAAATAAATAAACTTCGTTCTTCCAACAGTGTCACTGACACAGGAAGTACTGCAGAGACAGGACACAGCTCCAATATGCTCCACGGCCAGTTCCCTGTTACCAACACCTTCCACTAGTATGACCTCGGCATTGGCATTGTGTCTTGCATGAGCATGACAATGAATGGGCCAGTGTTTTCAACTCAAGCCCACACGCTTTCTTCAGATTTCCTCAGTTTCCTCCTCATCACCTTTTCTCTCCCCAGGCCGCCTCCGTGACGCATCGGGGGTGGCTGCCTCCTGAGGGTTCTCCCGGCCGTGGCGGTCCCTTGGGCCTCCCTTGTGCTGGTGACCTGGATGGGTTGAGGAGCACCAGCCAGACATTGGTAGATGTGCCCCCCACTGGGGTCTGCCCGATGCTCTTCCTACAATGAGGCTGGGGCTGTGGGCGTGGGTGCGGGGAGCACCCGGTCCCGCGCGGTTCTCATCACATCACATCTTGTCCCCACGGCGCGGCCCCCGGCGAGGGGGTGCCAGCTGGACCACCCCACCGCCCAGCGCACCCCTCACCCTCCAGTCCGCGCTGTGCTCTGCGGAAGGACGTGCCTGTGCACCACGTCGCTGTGCCCGGCCCACACGGAGGGAGCAGGGGGCTCTGCTCCTCACGTGCACAAAAGCCCTTTTGCGTGGGAGATTTGTCTCCCCTTGCCCCCCGATTTTTAATGTATTCAATCAACAATTCATATCGGTGTGGACTCCCGGGTATGTATCTGTTGCTTTGGGTCACCATGCAATGCTACTGCGATCCGTGTGCTGCTCACGCTCCCCGGCTCGGCCGCGGGGGGTGGGGGGGGGGCTCTCCGTCAGCGGGTTCCTCGGTCCCTGTGACTCGTCATTGTTGTTGTTGTCGCCGAGGTGGGGCTGCTCTGCCCTGTCATTCTGCCCGAGCACCTCCTCACTTCCTTCCTCCCTTCCTCACTTCCTTCCTCCCTTCCTCCCTTCCTCACTTCCTTCCTCACCTCCTCACCTCCTCACTTCCTCCCTCACTTCCTCCCTTCCTCACTTCCTTCCTCACTTCCTTCCTCACCTCCTCACCTCCTCACTTCCTCCCTCACTTCCTCCCTTCCTCACTTCCTTCCTCACTTCCTTCCTCCCTTCCTCACTTCCTGGCGCTACGAGATGCCTGAGGTCACGTCGTATTGTGTCCTGCTGCAGTCCCGGAATCGCTGCCTCTCCAGGCCCCCAGGCTGCTTCTGTCCGGTCTGGGCACTAGGGGTGGTCAGAGCTGCGGGACCGCTCTAGGCCTTCTCAGACGCTACAGCAAGGACACGGGTGGGTGTGCACGACCCACGCACACCCACACACACATCTGCAGACGTTTCACTAGGGCACTCTCTGTGCCCACGTCCAGCTCAACAGGAACTGTGCTGACCTGCCCAACCCGACACAGGCCGGCCCGGGCCGTTGGAGCCTCCTGCCCTGCTCCTCCGCGAAACCCCGCCCCGCCACCAACAGCCAGCTCCCTGGTTGTCGGCCTGCACGTGTGCAGGTGCGGCTGCGCCAGAACTGCTCACCCAACACCCCTGGGAAACACTCTTATCCACCACTGACGGTGCTGAAGGGCGGTCCCAGTCCAATCCTTCAGACCCCCCTGCTGTTCCCCCACGCCCCTCCCACACCATCAGCACCCTGCTCCGCCCCCGGGGAGGTCAGTTCCCACGCCTGCCATTCAGTTAGATTGTGTGGCCGCATCCATGGTACTTGCAACAGGAAGCTAAATATTTTATACTTTTTATTTTGTCCTGGATGCCAGAATATTTACAGCAGAATGACATTTTGTCCTAGGCTCCCAAGTATTTTGAACACTGTCTTGAATCTCTGTGGCCACTGAGTTTATTTATGGTGTCTCTCTCTCTCTCTCTTTCCCCCACATCTCTGTGTGTGTCTCTCTCTCTCTCTCACACACCCCTCCGTGCCTAAACCCATTCCCTACTGTAACGTTTCATATAAATCTACATGTGGAACCACTTTATATTTTAGCTTCTACTAAGATAAACTGTACCTTCAAGAATTATGTATTTAAAGGAAGATAAAAAGATAATATAATGCACTCTCTCGGAGATGACGCCAGCTATATGTAAGATTTTAGTTATCTTTTTCTCCTTTTCCTTCCCCACCGTTTAAAATAGAAGCGAGGACCACAATGGATTGGCTACTCAGCTCCTTCCCTGACCGGAGCGATCGGAACCGAGGCCGGACAGGGAGGGGCTGGGAGCTCGTGTGAAGTCAGGGCTTGGCTGCAGGTCCTCGTCCCCAAAGCGGCGGCGGCGGCACCGCGGGCCGGGTCCCACAGCACGCCACCCCTGGCCCCGTGGCCGGTTTCACACACTTGTGAGGCACAGTCACGGTGGGACCTTGTCACTCGCCGTGGCTACGAACCACCACCACCCCCGGGTCTCAAACGGGGTGGTGTTCAGTTACACCTGTCTGCACCTGTCTCACCGTAGCCAGTGTGGACAGAATCGCCTTCGCATTTCCTTCCTTTTTAGTATAACTGGTCTAAGGAAGAGATGTTCGCCTCCTAACTTGGTGGAGAAACCAGCAGCCAGACTTCTCACCCCGACCCGGCCACCGTGGGTGGTCGCCACGCTCCGCCTCCCGTCGGAAGCACCGCCCACTGCTCCCTGCACGCATGCGCAGGCCACAGACGAGCGCTGCGCCTCCCTAACACACTGGCCGGACAGAGCGCTGCAACCCCGGTGTCGTGGCCAGGGCGTCCGCGAGGGCATCGGCAGTCCCTGGCCCCCAAACACAGCCGATGCGAGGACGACGATGCCGCAGAGGCTTCCAATGCACCCCTCATGGGAAAGGCCCCCAGCAGGCGCCCGCCGGGGCCGCGACCACCCGGTTTAACCCAGGTCTGGAAGGTGCCTTCGGGAGGGGCACAGGAAACTGGGCAGATCTTAAACAAGAAACCAATAACTCCGGGCAAAACCAGCAAGTTGTGTAACGAAGGGAAGAATACCGGTATTCAACCAAAGTGTCGCAGGTTCGATTCCCAGTCAGGGCACATGCCTGGGTTGCAGGCCATGACCCCCAGCAACAGCACATTGATGTCTCTCTCTCTCTCTCTCTCTCTCTTTCTCCCTTCCTTCCCTCTAAAAATGAAAATAAATAAAATCTTAAAAAAAAAAAAAGAATACTGGTATTCCATCTGACTCAGCAATACAATGTAAATGCCATTTATTTGCTTAATAAACATTTGCGATGCAGATACCTCCGTGTGAGCAAGGGAAATTGAGGAAAATGTAAGCTGGATCCTCACTAATCGAGGAAGTCAGAAATAATACCAAAACTTGATAAATCAAGACCCAAAACTGGCTTCAGAGGCGGGGGTCAAATGTTTCTCAGCCGGAGGAGGGGGACCAATGATTCTTTCTGAAACCGTGTTTCAGGCATTTCTGAGCACGCTGAGTCAAGTTGAAAAGACCCTCTGACGGGGAACAGGCGCACGCCCGTGCCCAGAGTCCGCCCTCCACCCTGGGCTGGGGTCACGCACGCCCACCCGGCTCCCCCCGGCTCTGTCTGGCCAAAGTCCACCTTCCTCAGGAGCCCCTCAAAGTGAACCTCGGGCATCCGTACACGTCCCCCTGAGCTCTTCAGCAAACAGTATAAATGCACCGGGAAAATTTTTTTTTAGAGAAATAAAAAATCAAGCCAATCAGTAAGGATGTCTCCCCTGGCCTAGGAAGCGTGCAGTGGCAAACGTGCTCACACCTGTCCGCGGCCCAACAGTTCGAGAGGAACATGTGACTGGCGTGAATGTCACGATGCAAAGTGCCGAGGTAATTTTAATGCAATTTCATGGTTCTCCAATCATCCAACGGCATCTAAATTAATGCAAATTAAACAGGCTCAGCCAAAGACTGCCTGAACAGCGGTGATCTTCCGACTGTGGTTTAACAGACAACGCTGAACCCAGCACGTCCCTTAACAGACTCCTGTGACTTTGTGGCCTTGCCCAGATCCATAAATTGCACCGCACAGAAGCCAAAAAGTAAATCAGCGGTTTGAAAATTTTTTTAAGATTTTATTTATTTATTTTTAGAGAGGGAAGGGAGGGAGAAAGAGAGAAAGAGAAACATCAATGTGCGGTTGCTGGAGGCCGTGGCCTGCAACCCAAGCATGTGCCCTGACTGGGAATCGAACCTGCGACACTTTGGTTCGCAGCCCGCACTCAATCCACTGAGCTACGCCAGCCAGGGCAGCAGTTTGACATTTGATTAACCCTTTCCGCCAGCATCCCTCTGGCCGCACCAGCGTGGAGCACCGAGGGGGCGGCGGGGGAGGACAAGGAAATTAAGTGGGCCACTCCACAGCGTGGCTGCACCGGCTCTCTTCGCAGAGAAATCCCGAATCGGATCCCTCCGCGGGTGGGGGGGGGGGAGTGTGCGGGGGTGATGGCCCCATTCCTTTCCAGGTAATGGTTTTTGTTGCCTATCTTTAGCAACTCCCGACTTAAAACACTCGCATATGAAATAACTAACTGCGGGGAGAAGGACGGGGACCAGCGAGACCAGACCCGCCGAATGCGACGGGGACCTGAAAGGCCGCCCCCGTGAGCACCGCACCAGGAAGCGGGCGGCGGGGTGAAGGGGTTACAGCCGTAGTCTCGTCCCCACGCGTGGAAACCAGCTGCCCAGTGAGAAGGCAGCGCATCTGCCTCGGGAGGGGGCGGTGCTGCGGGACCCCTCTCACACAACTCCTGTGCACGGTCCATCTTATCCACCCACACACCACCCTCCAAAGACAAGGGCAGGCCCGGGAGGGTGTCACAGACGCCGAGGGAAAGGAGCCCCCCGAGGCCTGGCCCAGGATGGCCGGCGGGAAGACACGGGCCGACCAGGTGCGGGCTGTTCCCATCGCTGTGCGTGGCGCGGGACCTGCCAGGCACGTGCGGTGGCCTGAGAAACAGGGGCGTGTTCTGTCGGTTCCAAGAGCCTGCCGATTGGTCCCCACCCTCACGACCCTCGTCCCCCACCCTTGCGACCCAAAAAAGCCGGGAGCGTCTGGAAGCATGTGGCAGACGTTGAGGAGACCTGTAACGTCCCAGGAGACGCTGGCTGTTGCTCACTCCTGTCCACTGAACGTTATTCTCTAAAATAAACTTCCCGATCTCTGTCCCTCCTGGTTTCCCAGGCTCCAACTCCGGCCCCACTACAAGGCTCTCCCGGGGGAAACTGGCAGAACTCCCCGCCGCCTGCATTTTTAAAATTAAACGCAAATTCACGATTTCCTACCTTAATCACCTACCACTCTTTTATATTATTTTTTGTGTACCAGATTTCATCTCTTTAAAATGTTGTCCTAACAAAGATGCCCTCCCAAAAAAACCTGACAAATTGTCCAGTTTCACAATTTAATTTTCTTTAAAATTGTATTTGTGGTTGATAAAAGGCACTTTTTTAAATGTATAGCCCTTACACTAAAACATTGGCTACAGGGAGACAGCAAAAGTGGCAATAACGGTAGAACTGTCATAACATATTCTATTCAGTTTAAAGATCATTTGATAAAAGTAGGACTTACTACCAGTGGAGAGTGGGTAAATATTTTACAGCTGGCTTCCTGGGTGGGGGTGGGGTGGGGAGGGGTGGGGGAGGAGTCTGGGAAGCTGGTTCGTAGCTGCTGCTGCTCACTGTGGTGTAAATACTCTCACCATGAAGTGTGTGAGCAATTTTTTAAAAAGCGTTTACTTATTTATTTTAGAGAGGGGAAGGGAGGGAGAAAGAGAGGGAGAGAAACATCAGTGTGTGGTTGTCTCTTGTGCACCCCCAACTGGGGACCTGGCTTACAACCCAGGCCTGTGCCTTGACTGGGAATCAAACCAGCGACCCTTGGATTTCCAGGCTGATGCCCAATCCACTGAGCCACAGCAGCCAGGGCTCTGTGGCCAATTTCAAAGCCTCTGTTTAACAAGAGCCTCAGAAAATTCTCGACATTGTAACCATCAGCTCCAGCAAGCTGCCGGGCACAAGCCAGCTGCCGCCCATGACCGGTGATTACTGTTTAAAACACTGTTCAACTTTCCCCTTACAACTGAACAGAAATTCACCACATACCTGGTGTCATCACGACAATCGTCCGGCCCATCGGCAGCTGACTCTTTAATAACAACTTTCAAATAGTGAGACCCATGCAGCAGGGGGAAGTAGGACTTCCTCGTGAACCCCAACCATCCGAGAGTCCAGAAAGCCACGTGAGAGCAGACGCGAGTCAGAGCGGCAGAGCCACGTGAGAGCACACGTCCCCGCAGGCACCGCGTGCGGAGCTGACGGTCACGGGCGTTACGTTCCTGGTGAACTTGAACAACAATCACGTAGCGGTCAACAGTGAGAATCAGGAAGAACTGACTTCCATGTTGACACTGTCCCTAACCGTGGACCCTGACCAACCGACCGACCGACCTCAGCAGAGGAGGACACAGCCACCGTTTGGTGCCACGCCTCGACGGGTCCCGACGCCACTTCCTAATCGGCCGTAACACCTCCCCACCCGCAGTCCTGACGGTGAGGACGAGTCCCCGTTACTGCATCGGTGTTTCCAGTGGGCTCTCCCTCCACGTCAGGGACGAAGCGAACCCCTTCCTCCGTTACCCATGAGGGGTACACTGTGCCCCCACTGGCGGGCTGGCCCAGGCGCCCCCCACCAGTGCTCCTCATGATTACAGCGATTCCTGATTGCGCCCCCCTGCCGTCAGGAACGAGGGCAGGCCCTGGGCGTCACCGATGCTGAAGGCAGACCCCCTACTCTCTGCCGGTCTGGGCAAGAGGCCGTCAGCATGCACATCACCGTAGGGTCGTATCCACACACACACACACACACACACACGCACACACGCACACCCCTGCGCCTCCAGGCTCAGCCTCGAACACTGGGGCGTCCGCAGGCAGGTCATTGAGGACCCCGTGGGCATGTGCGTGAGGCTGCAGAGGCGGAAACACACCCCCCCCTCACTCATGGTGGCTAACGGGGACGTGCCCCCAGTTCCTCTCCCACTGTTGATAGCACGGGGCCAAGATAAGACCCTCCCCTTAGACCCCAGCCCTCCCAGCTCACATCTGTGTCTTCTCTGAGGAGTCACTTCTGTCTGTCTGGGCGTCAAGGGCCCCAGGGAACCTGCGGGTCTCCAACTCAGCCCAGCGCCGGTGCCGTGACTCCCACCAGGGCCGCCCTCACCGAGTGTCCCCCCTGAGCCACTGGCTCGGCTCACCCCTCTCTCTGCCCAGCCACCCTCGCGCCCCCGGGCAGCAGGGGACTATCTCCCTGTGCAGACAGGGACCTGCCGCTTCCTTAAGGGACTCGCGGGGACACTCGTCTCGCGTGATTCTCGCCCGGTGAGGTCGTGGAAGTAGATTCTGTTCACCTCCAGCCGCAGTCTCACGCGCACGCTCAGTGCGTCACCCCTCGTGCCACCTCCTGAAACCCGCTGTGCCTTTCGCTCTGGCCGCTCGTCCACTCAATCCCAACAAGCGCCTGGTCTGCGCCTCCCCCGGAAACCACTTGGATTCGGGCAGGAGCCAGCCGCCGGCTTCGTCGTGGCGGGAGGGAAACCCAAGTCGCGCTGAGACCGAACGGACACTGAGGTCCGGGTCGCCTGAGTCTCCCTCTTCACGGGAAGAACAATGTCCCCTTCTTCTCCGGAGCGGGTTCTGGGCTTCGGGCCCTTCCTCATGACAGCGATAGCCATCGAGAGGGCTGTGTGCACCGAGTAATTAAAAAAAATAAAACTTAGAAGGGAGCTCATCTGCTCAAAGAGAGGCCCTCGCCATGTGAGAGGGGGAAGACCTTTGGTGAAACCCCACCGCCGCCTCAGAACCCCAGGCCGCCCGCCTGGGAAGCACGAGCCTCCCAGGGGATCGGCAACCCAGTTAGTTCCACCTGCTCCGTCCCGTCACGGTCCAGTTGGCCAAGGCGACGGCCGCTCCCCCTCCCCCAACTTTTTTAATAACTCCCCGCTTGCTCTGATGACAGCACGGCCCTTCCCTGCCAGAGCCACGGCTGCCAGCACCAACAAAACTTCCTCATGTCCCGCAGAGGAGCGCGGAGAACCCCGCTTCAGGAGGAGCCAAGTGGGGGGGACGACATCTGGGGAAGGAAGGTGGTATTGCTGGGCCACTCGGCTACTCCAGAGAGCAAAAGAGAGCCCCCAAACCTGAGCATCGGGGACTAGACAGGGGCAACCTCAGGCCGATGACGGCTCATTCGTTCTCTGAAAACCCCACAGCCTCCTGCTAAGGCCGCGGGCAAGACCCCGGGCAGGGGAGGTTACATCAGACATGGGTTTACCCTCAAGGGTGCACGGTCTCCTGAGCTTCAGACGTAGAGACCAATGCAGAAATAAAAGGGGAGACGGGTGAGAGGCAGATCCAAAGCCCCGTGGGATTTAAAGGCAAAAGGACGGAAGGGCAATGGCAACCCTGAAGGATGGATGGGGAGGGGACTGTCCCTCCAGGCCCGATTGGCGTGGCCACACACCAAGGTGCCGGCGGGGCAAACAGGGGTGGGCCCGCAGGGAAGACTCACAGCACCCAAGCCATGAAGGAGCCTCCTCGCAGCACACCCGCCCTCCCCAGCCCCACCCTGAATGGGGATCTACAGGCCTCCGTGCAAACCATGGGTGGGGGCCCCCCTGCCCGAGCTCTGTGACTCCTCAGGGATGGGGGCGCTTCCCCCTTTGAGGCCGTTGCTGCCCTGGGAAATGCCATCTGCTCCCCCTTTTACTTGGCTCCGACGCCTTTTCCTGTAGCCTCTACCCCACGGCCCCAGTTACCCCCCAGATTCCGCTGGGTGGACTGCGACGACCCGGAGACACAGCCGAGTGAGCCACGTCCCCAGGAGAGCCACCTTCCTGCCCGCTGGGCCACGCCGCGAACGGGGACAGGCGGAGCACGCTTACTGAGGGGCCGCTGTATGGCAGAGTCTGTGGGAGGGGCCAAGAAGCTGCTAGAATAAGAGAAAGGCGTTGTCCTCAGCAGACTCACGGTCCGCTGGGGAAGAACGAGGGAAGGAGCAGGAAGGCCACCCGAGTGGGGAGATCACACTCCGCTTCGCACACCCGGACGGAGCCGCGAAGCAAGTGAAACACAAAACCCACTCCCAGAACCAGCCCAGAGTTACTGACCGCCTACTGTGCGCCGGGTCCCGATGTTACAGAAGCGTTCCAAACACTCCAAGTCTTTACTTCGGGGTGCACAGACCCTACAAGTGGAAGACGGACCCTAAAGACGTAACTAGTGATGGTAATAATAAAGGGGGGGGTGGGACAGGCTCTGTCCCAGGTGGGAGAAAGGCCTCCCTCCCTGATAAGGGTCTCGTCACTGACCAGCCCTTGAGGGAGGGAGCAGGCCGGCTCCTCCAATGCCTAGGCGAAGAGACGGATCTCAAAGAGGAGCAGAGGCCGCAGCCAGAGGAGCTCAGGTGTCGAGCGAGGAGGCCCCAGGTGACGTGAGGGGACCTGGCAGGTGCAGCCTGCTGGCGGAGCGTGGGGGAGGGGAAGGCCCACGGGAGGGCAGTACAGAAAGGTGGCGACCCCACCTCCCAGTGCGAGGGCACGCGTCAAACCTTCCGCCTCCGTCCCACCCGTCTCATGTCTCCGCGGCACCTGGGAAACTGCCTCAGGCAGACAGGGTAGGTGGTGGGCAGGGTACAATCTCAGCCTTCACGGCGGGGCGGGAGGGTGACCACGGTGAGGGCCACACCTGAGCCGAGACCTGTCGTTCAGCTCGGGAGGGCCCGACGGGAAGTCGCTGGCCCGCCGGAAGCAGAGCCACGGCCGGTTAGCGTGAAATCACCTGGGGTGACGTGAGGCCACCCAGAGAGAAGCCGGCCGTGGGGGGACAGAGCACCCACACTTCCCGGCGGGCAGAGGACCTCGCCTGACCCTCACAGAGCAGACCCCGTGTTCACTCACCCATTCCTTCGACACGCGGGGGCTGAGGGCCCACTGTCTCTAGGCACTGAGGCGCCACCGGGAACAAAATCACAGGCTCGATGCCCCTCTGCCTCTCATTCTAGGGGGGAGTCAGGGAGACAACCAACCAACCAGGGAGCCGATGAGACGCCAGGCGGCTGGGCGAAGCGCCCCGTCTGTCTAACGAGGGGAACGTGAGCAGAGGCCGGAGGACAAACGAGGGGATGGCCGTGCTCATGTCTGTTTCAGAGCCGAGGACAAAGAGCTGGGAGAGGCGCCACCCGACTGGCGTCTCGTCCTTACTAATGAGCAGTGGGGTGGGGACATACACCCAGGGACCGGACTGCACGCACCCCAGCCCCTACTCACGCACGGTGCTCCCCGGGGTGGGGGCCCCTCCCCTCTGGAAGGGGGGACATGGGCCAGAGCATGGGGGTGCAGGAGGGCCGGCAGGAGGGACAGGCACAACAGGCAACGAGACGGGTTTCACACACTGGCCACTAGGCTCGCTTGGATGGCGCAGAGCAAGGGAGACTCCGGAGGAATGGAAGCCTTTGAACTTGGACGGCCGGGCGAGCTGCTATTTCTGGAAATGACCCACCGGAGGAGAGGGAGGGCGGGTAAACGGGGAAATAACCATTCGGTCTCTGCCACCCTCGGCTTGACGCACTAGCAGAACGGGCTTTGAGACCCGGACTCAGGGCTGAGCTATTCCGGGCTTCGCTCCCCTGCCTCCGCCACTGCTCCCTTCATCTGCGGACCCGAGTGTCGGCCCGGCCGCTGGACCCAATTAGAGCGCCAGCGGGGAAGGAAGCCAGCCCCCCAACGCCGCGTGTCCCTCGTCGGTCGGCGCCCCTTCTTCCAACGAACGCAGGCACGGGCTCGGTGTCTATTCCTTCGTAACAGATTCCACACTGCCCTTCCCTTTGGAACTGAGTAATAAGGGGAGAACCATCCTTTGTCCACGCTCCTTTTCATGGGCCCCTGAAGAACACCAGTGTGCGTGGTTTGATGTATCTCCTCTCCTTGCATCAGGGGTCACAAATTCAGGCGCCACGCTGTCACAAATCCACGTCCCATTTTAGCCCTTTGTGGTGAGCGTCAGGACCACCTAATTGGCCTCCATTCTCTTTAGAGTCTGCCAGCACATGCTAGGGCTGCGGCCACTTAAGAAGCCTGTTATTTCTATGCTAAAACAGTTCTCATTTTTTAAAAGATTTTATGTATTATTTTTAGAGAGGGAAGGGAGGGAGAAAGAGAGAGAGAGAAACATTAATGTGCGGTTGCTGGGGACCTGGCCTGCAACCCAGGCATGTACCCTGACTGGAAATCAAACCTGGGACACTTTGGTTCGCAGCCCGCACTCATCCCACTGAGGTACACCAGCCAGGGGCCAAAACAGTTCTCATTTTTGCAGAATTTTTAAATAGGAAATACTGAAGATATAAGTAGGTAGGAAGTTTTTTAAATTATCTGCAAAAGGGGGGGGGGGGTAAGTCGTGTCATCTGAACATCAACGTGTGCCCGAAAGTATACAGTGAGAGTATGTGTGTTTACGTGCGTGCACATGCATGTACACACGTGTGTATGCTCTCCTTTTTACCTACATGGCCGCATATCACCCAACCCTTGAGCGTGAAAACACGCTCCCTTAGAGCCGCTCCCACGCGCTCACTCCCAGGAAGGAGCGTGCACGCACGAACACACTCAGATACACACAGGTGGAATGCGGTCAATACTTCAATGCGCAGTGTTGTTTTAAAACAGTGCTCTCTCGTTATCTCTCATCATCATCATCGCCATCGTGGTCACGCCGTCACGCTGCAGCCTACGGTGAGTGGTGTGTTTGCCCAACAAACGGGACTGGTCCTGGACTGTCGTCAATCAGGACCATGGACAGCAACGCGGCCCTTCCCGCCCCTCTTCCTGTTCTCCCAGAAAACGATTTCGTTTAACATATTTTATTGATGCTGGTATTACAGTTCTCCCAATTCCTCCCCTCTGCCCTCCCCCACCCAGTACCCCTATTCCCTCCAGCAATTCCCCCCATTAGCTCACATCCATGGGTCATGCACGTAGGTTCTGCTTCTCCGTTTCCTATACTTTAACCTCCCCCCGTCTGTCCTGTTCCTACCTGCCGATTACACTTCTTAATCAACCCCTGCACCTTGGCCCCTCCCCTCCCTGCTGAGAACCCTCCCACGGTCTCCATATCTACGATTCTGTTCCCGTGCTGCTTGTCTGATTAGTTTGCTGTTTTGGATTCCGTTGTTGACGGTTGATAGTTGTGGGTTCATTGCCATTTTAATGTTCATAGTTTTGATGCTCTTTTTCTTAAAGAAGTCCCTTTAACGTTTCATGTAATAACAGCTTGGTGACGATGAACTCCTTTAGCTTTACGTTGTCTGGGAAGCACTTCATCCACCCTTCCATTCTAAATGAGAGCTTTGCTATATTTAGTTTTTCAAATAAGTGACTTCACTCCACCCTCTGCTTTCCTTTCTTTAAACACCTGAAGACTCAGGTGAGAGTAAGGAAGCTCCAGCGAGCTGGGCCCTGACAATGCTGGCGACTACGTGTCTCCGTGTGCGTGGACCACACACACGGGGAAGGAACACTGTTTCAGGCAGAAGCCAGTGGTCCGATCGGGCTGGTGAGGGAGGGTATGGATGCCACTGCAGAGCCCCTGGGGCGGGAGAAACGAGCGGTGACACTTTCTGCGTGAAGGAGACCTAAGTCTGCCCTTCGGGGGCCCTGTGCCACACTCCTTGGACTCTTGGCCCACGCAGAGCTCGGACGAGGGCCAGGCTCAGGGTGTTAAATCCAGGGCACGGACGGAGACACGCTCTCCAGCCTGAAGGTGCAGCTGCACAGGGGAGGGAGAGGGTCGAGTAGGCAGAGCCCTGCACTCGGGCGGAGCTCGTCCTCCTGCTGCCCCTCGGCTCTGAGAAGGGCCCCGAGACTCAGCCGGCCGCGAGTGTCCGCCTGTCGGACGTGCGGTCCCGTGGCACAGGTTGAACAGAACATGACGACGCCTAGTAGGGCATCTGCCCCCAACGTGCTGACAGACCCGGGGGTCCAACAAGCCTAGACACGCCCACAATGGTAGCGGTGGACATCGAGAGAAGGGAGGGCAGTTCGGGAAGACCCCAGAAAGCATGCGGGAACGAGGGGAGCCCGTGGGCTGGTGGGACTGGGAAAGTTACCGGAGCAGACGGGGATGGAAACAGGTGTTTAAAGAAGAGCGGGAAAGAGACAGGCACACACGAGGGACGGCATCTCTGTGGACAGACAGAGAGCCCAGTTCCCACTCAGCGGACGGGGCCTAACTCCTTGTAGCACTGGCCACAGGCGTCCAGGCCAGAACGGGGCTCTGGGAGCCTGCGGGCCTGGGAAGGGCAGCTCCCCCCACAGGGGACAAGGGCAGGCCGGGTCAGGAGCAGGCGGGAATGTCAGTCCAAGATGAAAACCAGAGGTCAGTGCCAACGGCAGCACCCAAGCACAGGGCTGGGAGGGGGTGCGGTCAGAGGGCAAATGAAGGCATGTGGCACTCACGTCTGGAACTAGGCTGGAGGGAAGCTGCAACGGAGGAAGCGTGAGACAATTCTAGACCTAGGCTGAGCGTGAGGTGAGGCCAGAGTCCACAGGAACATGAAAAGCCCAAAACCGGGTGACGGCACCCAGGAAAGACGTAAGGAGACCATAAAAGCAGGTGAAGAGTTCGGTACTTGTGTGGCGATTTGGAGACAAAGAAGAAGCCAGAGCCACTGCCAGGCCTTGAGGCTGAGAAGCAGGAGGACCCCTGGACGGGGAAGGCCCTGGAGAACCCGGCCGAGCTTTGCTGGCACATCGAAGGCGCCCTCCCGGCCGACAGTGAGTTCAGTCCCTCAGAGTTCCTGCACGGCCGGAACTCCCCGCGCAGGCCGGGAGCGAGGCCCACGCTTCCCTGTGTTCCTCGGGAGTGGGTAACGAGTGATTAGGAAAGTGGTTAGACCTCTCCGTTAGCGACCGTGGCAATCATGGCAATGTTGGGGTGATTCCATTCCTTTCCTAGGAAAGTTCCCACCCCCCAGAGCTCTGCCTTTGTGGGAAGATCGCCCTTTAGGTTTGGAATTATTGGAACGACCTCTCCAAATCAGATGGCGAATCACACCTTGCCAAACCCGCCATCAAACTGCATCGGGCATGGTGCAGTTTATGGCTTCTGTGCGGATGAGAAACCGATTAAATTGGGGGCTCCACCCCCGGATGGCGTCAGGGTGTGCTTGGGGTGCTCTGTGCCCAAGTGGCCGTCAGGTCAGAGGAACACGAACCCTGGAAACCCTCCTTCCCCTCCCTTGCAGCAACACTTCCCTCTCTCCTCATCTCAGCCGAGGGACCCCTCCGAAGGCCCTGGAGAGCACGCGGGGCCGGCGGGGGCTCTGTGGTATGGACGGAGGCGAGGCCGTGAGGGCAGAATTCTCGGAACCGGGCTCGGCCGAGCAGAACCACAGCCAGCTCAGGGTGACGGAGAACTGACCAGTCCCGCACCCCCCCAGGACAGGAATTTCTTCTCGCCCACGGCCAGACACACGATCCAACCTTGAAATAAGTCCTTGCACATTAAAAAAAAAGTACCATATTACCCGTCCTTCTTATCGTAAGAAGTAAAAAGCCACCTGAAGACCAGTGCTCACTCCCTCGTGAAATCAGGAAGTTAGGTAGGCATTGCTCACACCCTGCAGGGACTCCCCGCTGGTGCCTGCGAGGGCATTACAACTCTCCACCCATTTCTACCTGGGTTTTTTTTTTAGCTACTGTCTGTCCTTCCACCCAGAGGCCGGCTCCCTAACAACTGCAGGAGGTACCGCTACCCACAGGACGCTGAGCGAGATAATACTACATCTGCAGAAGCGGGCAGAGATGGTTTCCCGTTTCAGGGCTGCAGCCCGAAGCCAAGGGGCGAGTGCGTGCGTAGTGTGGCTCCGGGCAGGACCCCGCGGAGCGCCCGGCACAGCGGCCCTCCCCGCGAGCAAGCATTTAGTACAGTCACCTGGCGTCCGCGCAAACCGAAGCGGCAGCCAGAGGCTTCCTGGCACCAGGTCACACCGCCGTCAGGGTCAACACCCATCCTCCGTGTGTCACCGTTCCTAAAACACTGAGTCACAGCAGCGCCCGGGCAGCCCACCCACGTGTGCCGTCGTTGGGCCTCTCGGGGGCCGAAGGGCCCCGCCCCCGGGAGCTCGGTGTGACCTTGGGCCGCCCCCGCCCCTGCAGTTCCGCTCGCGGCCTGGCGGTGGCGCGCGCTGCGGAGGAGCTCCCCGTCCTCTGGGAAGGTCACTCCCGTCGGGGAGCGCCCATGGCCTCCGCCCACGTTTATTTACGGGGCGGCTCGGATGTTGGAGAAACACTCCGCTTCGTTCGGAGAGGCTCGGGGACTGGAGAGAAGTGTTCGAACGTCGCTTTTCAAGGACGCACACAGAGTCAGATGGCCTGGAACCGTGGGGCCTGCCCAGGCCTTCCGGTGGCCACCCGCAGGCTGCCAGGTCCCCCCAGGAGTGGGGGTGGGGGCCCTCTGTCTCGGGCGCTGCTGCGTGGCCAACGCGGAGGACGGGACCCAGTCAACTGCCGCTAAGCGACCGGATAAATGGATCGTCTCCAGACTCACGGAGGGGCGGCCAGGGTTCACGGTCAAACACACAGCCAGTGGGGAACAGTGGGGGGGAGGGCAGAGGAAGTCCCACCCGTGCTGGAGGGGGAGGGGCACGAGAGTCAGGTCTCACTTTAGGGCCCCTTCCAGGGTCCCCCCTGCCGCTCACTCTGAAAACGGAGAGAGGAGCAGGGAGCAGCAGCGCTTCTGTGACAGTCATGGACACTTCCATGGCCCACCCGCCCGCCCCCCAGAGCCCCCCAGACAAAAACCAGGAGCGGGGCCACGTGGACACTCCTCAGCGTCAAATGCACACTCCGACGGCCCGGCCCGGAGCAAAACACAACAGAGAGAGGCCCGACCATGGACAGGACTCCGCGCGGAACTTCTCTGGGGCGGGGCGGGGCTGCGTCCCCCAGAGACGGCTGTCGAACAGGCCCTGGCGGGGAGCTTGGCTGGTCAGAGTGTGGTCCTAGTACAGCAAGGCTGCTGGTTTGATCCCCGGTCAGGGCACGTGCAAGAACCAACCAATGGATGCGTAAGGAAGTGGGGCAACAAATCGACCATTTCCCTCTCTCTCACACACAAATCCATCGATAAAATTTTAAAAGCAAAATAACTGTTGCAGATCCAAGCCATCATTCAACTTGGATACGCAGTATCCCACTGCGTCCAGGTCGCTCGGACCTCTCCTCACGTCACCAGGCTGGCAGCCCCGACCCAGCTGTCACCCAGAAACTCAGTGGGCGTGGTCCCGGAGATGGCACGAGGTCTGCGCGGACCCGCGGGCCACCGCCCTCCGCGGGTGTCCTCTGGCTGCCTGCCGGTGCCCGTGCTGCCGGTGGCCGGTGGCCGTGGGGGAACAGGCCCCGTGTCTGCTTGCACCCACGTGCCTGCAGCCCGCACAGCACCCCGGGCCTGGGGCAGCCGAGCGGTACTGATGTTCATCCCGGTTCCCGTCATCACGGCTGATGGTATAAACGGTCACCTTCTAGCAGACAGGCCCTCCAAGGCCACCAGGACACTGCCAAGTTGCCTTTGGAGTGGACTCCTAGGCACCTCGGGAGGTTCCAGATGTTACCTTCCCAAGGTCAGCAACCTCAGATGTCCCAGGAGTGTGACGGAGGGTCAGAGAGAGAGGAGGGGCCGGAGGAGGGCCAGACCATCTCTCCTCCCGACAACGTCTCCGCCTGAGGAAGAAGCCACCTCGCCGGACCTGGGCCCCGCGAGGCCCTGGCCCCTTTCCAAACACTCGGAAGAGCAGGTGTGCACAGTGGCTCTGCTTCCCAGCAGTGCGCTGCCGGGGCTCTTGTTTGGGAGGAGGCGGCGTGGCATTGGTCCCTGGAGGAGGGGGCAAGGGGGCCCAAGAAGAGTACAGGTGCGCCCCAAATTTCAGGAGTCACCACACCTGCTGGCGCCCGCCCCTGGCTACACGGAAACTAGGGAAACAGTCGGTGTGGGGGAATTTGTTTCCTTCCCCTTGTGAGGAGGGGCAGCCGGGTCCTGCTTCGGAAAAAACAAGGGAAGAGCTGACTGCTCACTCAGAGGGCAACAATATCTCCTCCATCCGCCAGAGCATCTAGTCAGGGAGTCGGCCACTTAAAAGCCCTTTCGAGGGGCGGGCTTATCCCCGACACATTCCCAGTTCCCAGAGAGGACGGGACAGGAGCCCTCCCTGCCCCCACAGCCCTGTCCCATGTGGGAAGAGCCCCCCCGCCCCGAGGGAGAACACGGGCCGGTGTGTTCTCCAGCCAGGTGTTCGGTCGGGCGCCGGGCATCCCCGTCGGCGGAAAACCAAACGTCAGCAGTCCGGAGGTCGGGGAGCAAACCAGACCCACCTGCTCATAACAAGGGCTCATGTTCTCAGAGCCGAGGACAAAACCAAGTCCTCAGAAGAACATAATTAAGCAGTATGACCAAAATGATGAACCTAAAAATCTGCGACACCATCTTCGAATTCCAGCATTTTATACTGTCATCCTGTGAGATTTACAGTTAGAAGGACCCAAAGGCCTGTGAAAACATCCGTTCCTACCACTTTGGCAGTGGACGGTCTGGCGGGCTCCATTCTGGGCAATAAAGACCGGTGTCCGGTCTCCGTGTCCGGTTAGGGTGTCCCGGGCACGGCGCACCGGCATGGCCAGCTGTGCTGCCGTGGGCGCGGGCTGTAAACGTGGAAATCAGTCCCCAGCTCATTAAACAAAGCCACAATAAAAAAAAAATACTGCTTGGTATTCAGAGAATATAAATAAGCCTCTCTGCATGAATCTTAAACTCAGCTTTGATTGACTTCTACATAAAACTCGGGGAATACAGTTTTACAGGCCCAAAATTAAATAGTTATTTTTGTTCTATCCTTAAGTTTCTCTCCATCTGAATCTTGGTAGGGTGCAGTCTTTCTTACAAGATTTCATAATTCTCGTATTACAAAGAAATCTCCAGTAGTTAATAGCTACTTCACTCGGTTAACAAAGGGAGCTTTTTAAAACCCCACCTGGGAGGGTCTAGGACACAATACGTGAAATCAGACGTGTTGCCCACCACTGCCTTCTGGGATGCCTTTTCGAAGATGCAGGAGAACATCCGTCATTCATTTCACTTGTTGCAAAACAAAGCGCTTGAAATCCTTTATCCGGGAGCGTATGTGGTGAAGTGTGTGGCCTTTCAAAACACACCACACTCTCGTTAGGATGCACAGAAAACTCCAGAATAACGCACAGAGAAGCCAAGACAGAGGGGGCGAAATTAATAACGTGTAGGTTGCCATTTGCAAACGCAGCCATTGGAGAGGAGCGCAGCACCCCCCTGACTTCCGTGGAGGAAGGCGGTGCTGCTTCGGGGCAGCGTGGTGGGTGGAGGTTACACGGGGTGTTCCGTGACACCCGCCACGTGGGGTGGCCCCCCGCACCTGTCTGCGTGCACAGCCTCACAGGGCATCACAGTAACTTAGTCTTCGAGATGGTCACACAGCATCGATGCACGCTCGTCGGAAGGAGCCCCCGGGGCCCTGCAGGGGTTGAGCGCGGAGGGGGAAGGAAACCCGGCACCACGTTTGGTGGCAGAGGTCAGAAAACATTCTTGGAATGACTATCTGGAATGGGACTGCACTGGAGAAACAAGAGCCTCAGGGGAATCTTAGTTCTCTGAAAACACCCCCCCCCCCGGGATCCGAATGGTAAGGGGTCACGTGCCGGCGTGCCACAGGGGTGAGGCCAGGGGCCGGGGTGAGGAAGCCACGGGACACTACCGCTCACGGCTCTGTCCTCCGTGCGCCCGAGACTCTGCCGTCCGGTCAAACGTGTTCTATCTCTGCCCCGAGGTCCCGAGTGCGAGGCCCCTGGAGAGCGGCACAGCCGGCTCCTGCGGTGACGTCCAGTCACGAAGAAAGTGGCAGGAACGCCTTCCCCAGGCTGGCGGCCTCCCCCCTCCCAGGCCCACAGGCACCGGCCCTGTCCCTGCCCCTCCCGTGAGGCTCCCCTCCTCCCCACCCATCGACTCCAGCTCCCCTTCAGGGCCCAGGCCAGCCATCCATCCCCGGACCGGCCCCTTCTCGGGGCCTCCCTGCCCTCCAGCTGTGCCACGGCCTCACCGCTGGTCTTCACGGTGCCCTGCAGGGCTGGTCCAGCGGCCTCCTGTCCGGATGTCCCCTCTCTGTCCCTCTCTAAGCAGCGACAGTGTCTAACTCCTGGTGTATGTTCCACAGTGACCTGCAAGGCGTGTGACCTGAACCTTTTTCACATGCTAGTCCTGACCGGTGTGGCTCAGTGAGCTGGGCACCATCCTGCCACCCGAAAGGTCGCCGGTTCGATTCCCGGTCCGGGCACAGGCCTGGGTTGCAGGCCAGGTAGGTCCCTGTTTGGGGACACCCGAGAGGCCACTGATCGACGTCTCTCTCTCCCTCTCTCTAAAAATAAATAAATGAAACCTGTTTGAAAACCCGACACAAACTCTGGGTGCTGGAGTTTCGTGTTATTTCTTTAATTCCCGAACATTCTCCCCGGCGGCGGCAGCAATGCACTACAACCACCGCCTGGGCTCCGACGGAACGTCCCGGGCGTCGGAGCCAACGACTCAGGCGCCTCCGCTGCATCGTCTCACGACAGCCCCCGAGGGGAGGGCTGCGGCCGCCCAGCTCGGCCGTGAGGACGGGGCCCACCGAGGCCGCCCTCCCGGGACTCCCCTCTGGACGGTGGGACGCCCGAGCCGTGAGGCACCGGACGCGCCGGGCTGGGCTGTGCGGAAACACTCCCGCTGACTGGCCCCCTTCCACGGGGAACCGGGGTGTCCCTGCAGAGACAGACAGCGCAGAGGTACCGCCATGGAAGAGGCTGAGGGGTGCGGCCTCTCAAAGGAGCTAAAATCGCAGCCGGCCCTGCTGCTTCCTCCCCTCACCATTTCCTCCCCGTTTGCCCCCGGAACAGTCGTCTGTCTGACTGTACTCCCCACCTCCCCCGCCCCGGCGTGGCCCTGACTTGGAGGCTGCTCCATTCTGTCGTCCATTCTCAGGCCCTTGTCACCCGGCCGCGAGCAGTGGGCACCAGGCACTGTCAGTCCTGAGACCGCCCCCCCCTGGGCTCCCCGCAGGCCCCACCTGGCTGGCTCCGGCCACCCCGCAGGGCCGCCCTTCCCGGCACCCACCCCCTTCCTGGGGAGGAGCTCCAGCGTGGAGGTGGTTCTCGGAGTTGTCCTCCCTGGTCACTCATCCCTGACCTGCACGGGCAGCGCACACCCACGGCACGCAGCCATGGGGGCCTCGGCAGGCAGATCTGCACCCGAATCCCCACCCCTGCAACAGCGGCTGCAGTGTGGCCCACGGCCTGTGTGCACCAACCAGGAAGCATTCCTGCAAGAACCACAGTGTCTCACAGCGTAGCCCACGGCCTGTGTGCACCAACCAGGATGCATTCCTGCAAGACCCGCAGTGTGTCTTGCACGCCAGCACAGAAAAGGTTGGCGACCACGTTTTAATGTGATGGACCATTTAGCTGTGGTGCAAGCTCACGTGCTACAGTCACCAGCACCTCCTACTGCAACGTCAGCAAATGCAGCTCAGACGCCAGGGTCGAGCGCCACCCTGGTCTGTGCCCGCCCATGACGGTCCCCTGCTAAAGGTGACAAAGGAGGCGGCACAGCCCATTCAGTGTCTTGTAATCGAGAAAGTAGACCCCCTTGTTGGGCACATCGCTGGCATCCGCTGAGTGATGATGTAGAGAACAGGACTCAGACGCTGCAAGGGCCACCCGCCACCCGCTCCCTCGGGGCCCGTCCCTGAGCATCACTGTCGGGGGCGACAAACGTCAGGGAGACCCACCGGCCTCCTCCGGGCTGAGATCAAGATGGAGGCCCCACGTGGGCCAGCGCGAAGACCCCCGCCACCTGCCCCTGCCAAGAATGAAGTCCCGCGGAGGCCGGCTCCCAGCTCCTACGCTCCGTGCCGCCAAGGCTGCTCCTTAGCAACCAGCCGCGGCGACGACGGCGTTCCCAAGGAAACCAGAGAGCCCGGCTGGAAACACCGTGAAACAAAGCCCCGGGAGGGCGAGGTGAGACACAGGGGCGACTCCGTTCTCACCGCGGCCCTGGCTTCCTGCCGGGGAAGCGGAACAGACATCTGATTTTTAAAGGCTGAAAGATCAAAACTAATTTTTTAAGTATGCCCTGTCTCCCCCTGTCCTCTGCACTTTTCTGAAAAACAGTGGTAAATACATTTTTTGGATTCACATGAGGAATAGCATCAACATTTAAAAAAAAAAAAAAAAAAAAAAAAAAGATGGTTCTTGCCCTGGCTGGCGTAGCTCAGTGGATGGAGCTCCGGCTGGGAACCAAAGTGTCGCAGGTTCGATTCCCAGTCAGGGCACATGCCTGGGTTGCAGGCCACGGCCCCCAGCAACCGCACATTGATGTTTCTCTCTCTCTCTCTCTCTTTCTCCCTCCCTTCCCTCTCTGAAAATACATAAATAAAATCTTTAAAAAAGAAGATGGTTCTTGAAGGTGAAGTCTATTTCGGAAACACCTGCAGAGGGCACACCCCTCCCGGGTCACTGCACCCGCCAGCCTCGTCCCCACCGGCTCCGGGACACCGAGGCCACGGCTTCCTGAGTGACGGACGGGGCGTCCTAGGGCGGGAGGGGACAGATGGGGCCCAGGCCGAGGGAGAACGTGAATGAGGATGAGGCGGCCAGAACTGGGCATCGCTCAGAAGCCACGCTCACGACACCGGGAACCAAGCGCACGTCACCAGCCACCGGCCACCTGGTAACCAGTGCAGAGCCCCCAAGCAGTGCGGTAAAGGCAAGAGAACGAGCCGTCTCCCTGAAAATCTCCCCGTGCCCGCCTCGCACACACGGCAGGTGGTCACTTCTTCGCCGCCGGGGGAAACGGGCGAGCGGCCGCACCCCTGAGCTTCCGATCTGTGTCCGTCACGCGGGCAGGACTAATCAACACATGGCGCGAACAGCAGCCGGAGCACGGGGCAGGCCCGTCGCCGGGGTCTTGTCAGCACCCCCTTCAGTGTCTCTTGTGCGTCTCACCCCCATCGTCACGCTTTTCTTTTGAACCCACAACGACTGTTTCTTAAAAGGAAACAGAGCGAGTGGGACTTGCCGTGTGGAAGAACAACTTGTCTGATGGAGGGAAAAGGACGCTTCAAACTGCAGGTAAAGACACGCCGAGGTTCCCGAGCCGGGGTGTCCGCGGTGCGAACGCGGCTCCGCTTCTCCTGGGTCCCCGGAACGGGCAGAACGCACGCCGGCGGTCGTGGTCGCCTTCCTTGTGCGCGGACGCCATCCTTACCCCCCTCCCACCCCACCCCGTCTCCCCACCGGGCCCAGCCAGCCCCCGAGCCTGCAGGTGGCTCAGGGGCCGCACACGAGCCCAGCTCTCAGGCAGGATGTCATCATCGGCCGGCTTCCCGGAGCAACTCCGGGGGCACTCGGGTGCCGCCTCCGTCCCTGCTCCCGGGTGCCCCCTGGGTCCGTCTCCCGAGAATGCTCCCTCTCACACACGTTATCTGAAGATAGCTCTTCAGCCCTGGCTCTCCCCGGCAGAATAGAAAAGTCCCCGGTTCTCGCATCCGTAGTGAACCTGTATCTAATTAAGTGACTTGCCGAGCCCTTGGGACCTGTGTAGTGCCATCGCAGGGGCCACGGGAGGAGAGAGACCCAAGAATAACAGAGGTTCACCTGTCAAAGGGACTTGGGGCATCGGGTACAACTGGCTCTTGCACAGGAAACTGCCGGTCCCAGCCCTGCGGGCTGTCACCCCTGTGGGCTGTCACCCAGCTCGCCCAGCTCCCGCACACACACTCTCCTAATGACGGGGACGCCTGGCCCAGCAGCACCAAAGGCCGGATGTTCAGGCCACCCCTGTGCCCTGTACGTCACGGGAGTGACGTCTCCTTATTCGTCCTGGCTCTGGCCTCAGCTGCGACACACTCTCTCGGATGTCTGAAGGGGGTCACCCCGTCCAGGAGAGAATGAGGGACCAACGTCCAGACTGTTGTTCACATCTCCATACGCCAACCTCAAACGAATCACCTCACCCAGCTCACCTCACCTGCCGTGTCTACACACATCTTCCCACGGGGGCTGGGGCAGGGGAAGATGGAAAGGGGGAGGCGTGGGCAGAGAACTATAGAGAAAGTGGGGCCGAGTGCTGAGCACCGGGCACCAGCAGCTCTCCACGGGCCGGGGTGCCAACCAGCCACTGAGGGCTCGTGGGTGCTGCCTCGCCTCACCAAGGGACACACCGGACCTGCCCGGGGTCACAACACTCTTCCCGCTTCACCGTGACGCTGTGGCTCCTTCCTTTACTCCTGCCCTCTGCTCCCCGAATTGTAATCTGTAAACATAACGATTTTCCAGCCGGAACAACCCAGGTCATCGACCCCTCTTAATGTAACCGACAGTCAAGGATTCTGGGCAATCTGCTTGCCCCCCCGGGATGCACGCCGGCTTGCCAGCTTCCTCCTGGAACAGGTCGCTGAGGCAATTCGTCTGTCTGCTAAGAAGGAGCCATCGCCAACCACTCTCCCGGCGCTGGAGAGAACGCAGAGGAAGAGCCGGCCCTTGGCCTCAGGCAGCGAAAGGTCTGTTAAAGCAAAACGCAAGTAAACAGGAAACAAATAACATCAAGAAAACTGCTCTGCTCAAGGTGCGAGAGCCAAGGGAGATGGAAGAGCGTGAGAGCAGCGCCCAAGGCGGCTGCAACCGCAGACGGACACCGGAGGAAGGTGAACTGGTGACACTCAGAGGCCACACCCCCGGCTGCACCCGTCCGGGTCCGCACTGGTGTTTGCCTCAGCACAACACACCGTCAGTTCCTTCGGGTGACACGGGTCAGGGTGTTTTTCCGTGAACGAGTAACACCAAGCTACTGCCCCAGCCAACACTCGTGTAGCTGGTCTTGGGGACAGACACTGAGAGCCTGCAGTGTCCCCAGCACGGACAGGACTCTGTGAGCTCTGTCTGGCGCATCTTTGTCCATGTGTCACCGCCACCCAACATTCTCACTGCCCGGCACATCAGAAAGGTAAGTCCTAGGCACTGAACGTCTGTGTCTCCCCTAAACTCCCGTGCTGCAGCCCCACCCCCAGTACAAGGATACTGGAGGGAAGCTTTGGGGTGTCACTGGGTCCAGAAGGGGCCACAGGGGTGGGGCCCAGTGAGGTTAGTGCCCCAACAGAAGAAACAGAAGAGGGCGCGCTCTCTTTCTCTCTCCCTCTCCCTCCCTCTCTCCCTCTCTCTCTCTCTACCAAGGCAGTGGCTTGCACTGTGGGAAGCAGGCCCTGACCAGACCCCAGATCTTCTGGAACCTCGACCTTGGGCTTCCCAGCCTCCAAAACTGCTCACTGTGCCAGCCCCCCAGTCAGTGATGTTTAGTGACAGCAGCTACAACAAAGCGTGCCCCCGATGTCTTCTGCTGACGTCTCCGCCGACACGCAGACCGGGGCGGGGCCCCGAACGGCGTTCACAGGACGGAGGCCTGGCGAGAAGCCCCCTCCAGGCTGGTAGTGACCTGCTGGTTGGAGGTCTTCCCCCAGGCGGACACTCCCGCCAAGCGGTCCCTCACCCCCAAGGACACTGAGAGCCCCGGCGGGGCCAGGGGCAGGAGACGCGCGACTGCAGGCAGGGGTCGACGGGAACACAAAGTCGGGGTGCTCAGCGCAGAGCCCCCACACGGCCTTCTGGCGAGTGCACTGAGGGCTCTGGGATAGAAAACACGGACACACTGTCACTTTACACGCCAGTGCATCGTGCGTGAGTGGTTTCTTACAAGAAAAACCAGGCTTGGATTCCGCAAATGTGCTCTCGAACGAGGTTTTTGGGAAGACTCCCTCCTCCCCAGGAGTGGCCGCCAGGGGAGAAGGCTGTCTGGGGCGGGGGGACCAACACGGATTCGGGGAGAAGGGGCGCTTCCGCCAGGGAGCGAAGCCGAGCAAAGCGTGGGTCTCGGCCCTGCACACAGCAGGCAAAGGGCCTGCGTGTCCCACCACAGCGGCAGTGCCTCGGCGCCGCGTGGCTGGGGACGAGGCCGTGGAAAAGCCTAGAAGGTCACCCCGTGGCGCGGCAGCCGGTCCCTGACGGAGGAAAGGACGCGAGAGCCACGTGCAGAACAGAGGCTGACGCAGCCACTCCAGCCCGAAGCGCTGACAGCGCAAACGCGCACCGGAGGGAGGTGTGCGCGAGGCCGCAGGCAGCACGCACGCCCGCGGGCAGGCGGAGGAGGGCGGCTGCGGAGTCGGTTCCAGGGAACCGAGGACTCAGACCGCAGGTCGTCGGGAACAGTTCGCTTCTGCCGCCGGGACTTTAAACCACTCCTCCCAGGCCCCATGGGCCACCCCGTCCGCGGCGGGACATGCGCAGAAGGAAAGCGGGCAGGAGGGCCTTACCAGGGGTGGGGGTGGGGGTGGGGGTGGGGGTGGGGGTGGGTGAACCGGGTGGCGGGGTCGGAGGTAAAACTGCCTTTGCGGGGTGACGTCCAACCGACTGGACCCCACCGGCCTGGGCCAGAGGAACCCTCGGTCACCACGACTGCGGTAGTGGCGGCTCTGCTGGTGTCCAGTGGGCAGAGGTCACCATGCCACCGCACCTCCCGCAGTGCCCAGGGCAGTCCCGTCCGCAAAGAACGGATGTCAGCAACGCAGGGCTGAGAAACTGCTTGAAATACTCACAGACGTAAGTGTCTGGTGTGACCGTCTGCATCACCTCTACACAAAACAAGATCTCAGCGTACACAAAATGCAGTGTAACATTGAATAAAAGTGTTAAATGAGCCCTGGCTGGCGTAGCTCAGTGGATTGAGCTCGGGCTGCGAACCAAAGCATCGCAGGTTCGATTCCCAGTCAGGGTACATGCCTGGGTTGCAGGCCATGGTCCCCAGCAACCGCACATTGATGTTTCTCTCTCTCTCTCTCTCTTTCTCCCTCCCTTCCTTCTCTAAAAATAAATAAATAAAATATTTTAAAAAGTTTTAAATGAAAGCAGCTGTAAGAGAAAAAATATCAGAATTAAAAAATTACTCACATCATGAAGCTAAGAACTCAGTTTGTCTCGAGTATATTTTTCCTCAAATTATTCCTAATACGGTCTAGTATCACCAAGGCTTACACAAATAATGCGGACTTTGAAGACACAATCTTACCCCTGAGGGTACTCACTATTAGACAACTTTTTGGCCAGATTATAAAAAGATCTAATGAAGCAGAAAAAAAAAATTCAAAGTCAGATTTTTCTTTTAGAACATGCCGAAAACTACTTATAAAGACCACCCGCGCTTCGAAAGACTAGAAGACCGATGGGCGGCTTTCAAACGCAGGTTCCCACGGTCCTGACTTGGACGTCGCCCGCACAAAGTGTGGCCTTGCAGGGCAGGTGCTCGCTTTAAAGAGACGGCGTCCCTGAGAAGTGAGTGTTCTGAATTTCCTTTTTTTTTTTTTAAGATTTTATTTATTTATTTTTTAGAGAGAAGGGAAGGGAAGCAGTGAGGGAGAGAAACATCAATGTGTGGTTGTCTCTTGAATGCCTCCTACCCGGAACCTGGTCCGCAACCCAGGCACGTGCCCTGACTGGGAATCGAACCTGTGACCTTTTGGTTCGCAGGCCCATGCTCAATCCACTGAGACAACACCAACCAAAGCTGTTCTGGAGTTCTAACCCAGGTCTGGGAAGGAAGCCCAGGGCCACCAGCGGCATTCACCCACTTGCCCCGAACACACACTCACACTCACTCACACACTCACGGGTCTCACCACCGTTACAAGGGCTCGCGTGAAGCCATTATCAACACTTACCGAAGAAAACAGAAAGACTGCGTAAAGGGAGCAGAGAATCTGACTGGCATGGGCATCCTACGGAGAAACTGTCCTCCCGTAATAGCCCACGCACGCGCTGGAGTGAGGACCAGCCGCGCCCTGGAACCCCAGCGACCCGGAGAGGTCGCGGCGCCCCACCCACCACCAGCCCGCGCTGCGTGCGCCTTCGCGGCGGAGGGCCGCGAGGCCCGCAGGCGCCGCTGCTGGGCAACCTCCCTCCGGCATTGCTCTTTCTGGCAACCACGTGGGCATGTCACTTGTCCCTTAAATTCCCCCCCAAAATACAGTCTTTGGTCAGCCCACCCTAAGAGAGCGCGGTTCCCAAAGCTCACTGCAGCGGAAGCTGGCAGACAGCACTGCAGCCGCTAAAATATTTGCATATGAACCAAAAAAAGAGAGATCCATGCGCCAGTTTGGGCAAAACCCGGAGCCAGAGGACCCTCAGCGCCTCTCCAGCGTCTTCTCCTGCGCAGCCCTCCCCGCGCTCCCGGCTCCCTCGGGGACAGGTGGGACCCGGAGCAGACGGACAGACGGCCTCGGAGAGGGAAAGGGGTGGGTGCTCACGAGCCCGGCTCCTGATGAGCCGCAGTTACGGTTCCCGGGGCCGGGCTTTGCCAACGGAAGGGACTTCTTGACGAATCCCCGGGGCACAAGAATTTCTGGACTCTCAGCGGAATCCCCGACCGCCTGGCCCGTGTTAGCCACTTGCCCGCACACTCCGAACTGGTGTTTCACGGCCCTCGCAGCAGGGCGGCTCAGGGGCGCACACACCATCCACCCCTCGTTAGGCCAGGAGGGAGTGTCACATTTCGGGAGGGTGAGGCCCGGCTGTCCTAGCAGATCAAGGGGGCGGCCTCTGGCCCTAACCTGCTCGGGGTCGCAGCCTCCACGTCCTCCGTCAGCGGCTTCAAGAGCCGGGAAGTTAGGAAGTTCTTAAAAATACAGTGAAGCTTCCTAACCGGCTGACTGGCCCACGGACACAAGTCCCTACGGTTTCTCTTCCATTCTGTGATCAGATGTTCTGTTGGGTCCTTCCTCAGCGCGACTCCGGCCCCCCGGCTGGCAGACTGGCACACACGGCGGTCACCATCCAGGCGACAATAATGAACATTTAAGTGGCTGTGATAAACGGTCCAAGCCCTATGTTGTCAATTAATGCCCACGCAACCTATGAAACCTGGGTACTACAAACCAGACAAATGCCCCTCGACAAGACCGCACGTGCAAGGGGGTCTAAGAAACACACAGCGGTATTATTCGCTGTCCCACCAACCTGTGACGTCACCACCTAACAAGTAAATGATCCACGGAACTCCGCCAGAAACAATCCTTTCCCGTGAGTTTTCCCCTTCATTCTTTTAATTCCACGAGTATTACTTAAGGACCCACTGCGCACCGCCACAGTGGTGCTCACTAGCTAGGCTTCCTGCGTCTGCCCGTGGTCTCCCAAGCGTGGGGGGGGGGGCTTGTTTCTCACTGATGCTCTGGGCGCTCCATCCTGCACGGGGTCTGTGAGGTGTGTCTGCCGTGTCCGCGTCCACAGGTGCATTCCCCCGGATTTCTCCAAGTTTTGTGGTCGCTATTCTTGTAACTAATTAGAATGTGCTAGAACAGCACAGAGAAGGGCCAAAGGAAGATTTTCCTTTCTTGACAAATACCCTACGATCTCACCTGTCAGCGGAACCTGATCAATAAAACAAACGAGCGAGCAAAACAGAACCAGAGACACGGAAATAAAGGACAGACAGACAGTGGCCAGAGGGAAGGGGGAGGGGTAAGGGGGAGGAGGCGGAAGGGCAAGCAGAGGGACATGCGTACAGGACCCAACGGACAAGGACAGCGGGGGTGGGGGGGGGACTGGATGTGGGGGTGGGCCGGGCAAGGGAGAGTAATGGGGGGAAATAGGGACAACTGTAATTGAACAATAAAAAAAAATTTAAAAAGACTTTCCTTTCTCAAACAATTGCTTTTATTGAGAGGAGAAACACTAAATTATTGAATTGTCTCTTGGCATTAGCAACAGATGAGGCGAAGAGGCACTCAGGGCTAGACTATGACGGAGGAAGAAATTACGTAATTCCTGGGGCACTGGAAAGCTCACGCAGAAAGGGCAGAGAACACCCACGGGGGATCTTTCCCCGGCAGAACGACGAGGACGTGGAAACACGACACGTGGAAACACGACACGCGAGGGCGGCCAGACTGCAGCTGGAGACATCTTCTTCCCTTCCCTGCCCTTCCCTTCCCTGCCCTTCCCTTCCCTGCCCTTCCCTTCCCTGCCCTTCCCCGCCCAACAGTGGGGATTCTTGGCTCCCCAGACAGGACCCCCAGGGGCCACAGCTGGGTGCTTGGTTTTCGAATGGCCAGTAAACACCAGTGGGCCCACGGGGGTCCCGTGTTGCAGAAATCTTCCGAAAATTCTTACGCACAGTCTGGCAGAAGCAACAGCTACAGAGGGGCGAGGACAGATGTGCAGATCTGGAAGTCTCCGTAGGGAGTCACCCGCCGGCCGCATGGGAGCGGCAGGACGAAGGGCCGCAGGGCTGTGACAGCCCGGGTCTGGACGCCGTGACCCTGTGTCAGGGCTTGCCCGCAGCGGTGGGCTCTCGGTGGCAGGAGCTGCACCGGGGAAGCCGCAGCCCGCCCCGCCGCCATCTGCGTCCCCGCCGCATCCCCATCGGAAGGACCGCTGGGGAGGGACCAGCCGGCCGGTCACGGGAAGAAAGATGGAAACCGAACCGGGGGTCCAAGCCGATGGGGCAGCCACAGGCCGACGCAAAACTGCCCCGTCCCTCTTGGTCCTATGGCCCCCAGTGGGGTCTCCACAGACCGCCCCTGGGCAGACCCACACAGACCACGGTCCCATCAGAGTTAACCACCATTCCGTGTTTGAAGTCATGTGATCATGACTGCCGCAGAAGGAAAGCTCCCCCATTCCGGTCGCCGCACACCAGTTTGCCCATCCCCCCGTGTTCTCGGCGGCCAAGCACATGTAGCTGAGAGGCTGGGCCACTAAGTCACTAGGCATGTCAGCTGGGAAGTATTTTCAAACTTCACTCCTCCGTTTCTTGTACCTGTTAAAAATTCCCCCGTGACCCTGGCCAGGTGACTCAGTTTCTTGGAGGTTGTCCCAGGCACCAAGAAGGTTGTGGGTTCAACGCCCAGACAGGGGAGGCAGGTGATTGATGTTTCTCTCTCACATGGATGTTTCTTCTCTCTCTCTCTCCTTTTTCTCTCTCTTCCCCTTCTTTCTCTTCTCCTTCCCTCTCTCCCCCCCCCACCCCTCCCCCTCTCTCTAACATCAATAAACATATCCTCAGTGGAAGATTACAAAATAAAATACTGATTTTTATGCTACCACCTGTCAAGGTGTGTTTAGTTCATGGTATTCCAAGCAGACAAACAGAAATCCCAGAGAGATCTCTCCTTAGGCATCCCTAGCCCTGTAACTCTGTGGTTCTGCTTCTCAGAATCTGAGCCACCAGCTAAAACCGATAAACACCATTTGATAAACACTAAGCGTCTGATCAGGGTAGCCAAGAATACGGCAGCCGGGAAATGAAGCAGGATCGCAGTTGAGCAGGTTTTCCAGAAGGAAACTTAGGGAGAATCCAGGAGTAGCAACAGCTCAGAGAAGCACTCATCTATCTGAAATATACACTATGGTTTTCTTCATGTCTCTTTTGTGCCTTTAAACGTCTCTAAAATATCTTCAGCACTTCGGTATTTTAACACGTTACATCGAGATCTAACGAACTCCACTGGGAAAGGACACAGAAGGCGACAAAGTGCCACCTTCTGTCTCCGGGACGCACTGGTCCTACACGTGCTCACAGGCTGGTTTAACGCAAATCGGGGGACACAGGCTCAGAGAGAGGCCCGCCCTGTGCCCGGTCGCTCTGGGAGAGACTCCTCGGGGGTCGGATCATTAGGCTTCGACGGACCCAAAAAGCCTCAGTTACCTGGTTTGTGTGGATAAGACTGGACTTATTTTATCCGACACCTCTTGAAATATGTCTACAGCTTTTTTTCTCCAGGAGGGGTCTTACCAGAGTGGATAAATTCTGGCATAGTTTTAACTTCCCATAACTGACGGCACGGAGCATCTCGAGGGCCGCCCCCCACCCCCCAGCCTGCGAGTACCCAGGAGAAGTCCCGAGGGTGCGTGACCGGACAGGAAGGCAGAGAGAGAGAGAGAGAGAGAGAGAGGAGAGAGAGAGAGGGAGGGAGAGAGAGAGAGAGGGAGAGAGGGAGGAGCCGGCTTAACAAGTGCAAGACCTTTCCCGCACGAAGGCACCTGGTGTCTCGTGACATCGCAAGCGAGAAGCCAAGTTGTGCGCACAGTAGGGTCTCAATTTTTTTAAGAAAAAAAAGCAAAGGAAAGAAGCCAAACCATTAGCAAAAGCCATCTTGTTGATGAGACTGTCAGTCACTTTAATCTATCTCACTATTGTCTCACTGGCCTCACAATCCTTCGCCACGATCACACACGCGCCTGACCAGGGAAAAGCCGACCGCAGCCTGCACCTCCCCGCTGTCCTGGTCTTTCCCGGGAGGGTTCCTCACAACAGAGTCCAGGTTTCCAATTGGACTTTTTAAAGTTCCATTTAATTTCGGAACCGGTGTCTTTCGTTTAATTTAGTTTCAAGGTCGCAAACGACTCAGGAAAGTCTGCTGCAGCATCTCGTTTGTTCTCCAGCAGCACAGGGCCCCCGGCCGCCTCAGGGGTGTGTCCCACACTCGCTGAGCCAGGTGCCGGCCCTGCACGTCTCTCGTCGGCCCATCCCCCAATTTGCACACTCAGGGAGCACGCTGATGGGCTGCCTTGACTCACTGGAGTGAGAGCCACTCCCCCGACTCAGAGGGTGGACTCAGCCCTTCTGTAGAGAAAACACTCTACAATGTGACGTCTTGTCTGTTTGTTGTTTTGTTCTGTCGCCCCAGGAGCCCGAGCCAAGAAGGAAGCACCGGGAGCAGCCCCGGACAGTCCATGGGCCCACCGCAATGGGTCGACCCTCAAGGGCACGATCGACCCCTCAAGGGCACGACCTGTGAGTCCCCCTGGAGCTCTGTGCTACAGACGTTACCTGTCCCAGGTCGGGTCCCAGAGACACAGAGACAAACCGGGCACTGTCCCTCGCCTCTCCCTGGGGATCCGGGTGGGAGAGGCAGGCCTGGCGGCAGGTGGCAGGCAGCAGCCTCAAGGACGGAGGGGCCCCCTGCAGGGAACGGGGCTGTGGGTCCCACACGGACGGGGGGGGGTCTGGAAGCGGGCGGCAGACGCGGCCACCCCGAAGCTGAATATCGATGATGAGGGCATTCTTCTGGCGGCTCTGCGGGGCCGCGGCAAGGACGCGGTGAGACCTGTGAGCGCGTCACGTGGCTTGTTCCATTAAGCTCCTGTGACAACTTATTAGGTGGGTGTGATTATCGTTATCCCCATTATACAGATGAGAACGCTGAGGAGCAGCCAAGAATGGATGAACTCTTCCCGACGGGAGAACAGACCCCGCCGTGGCCGGGGTAGGGGGCAGGTTCGCACTCCGTCTACCCGTCTGAAGTCTGCGCTTGAAACTGGTCTGTAGAAACGAGTGTTTTTCCTGTGTATGATGCTATGCATCCATCTACCCTTCAACTGCAGCATATCTGAGCCAACCTCCGTGTTGCAAGTAAACTCAACAGACAGGATTTTTAAGCTGCAGTAATAGCTTCAGCGGGGACTAACTTCGCTCTCCAGGCCTGAATGAGAAACCCGAGCCAGCTCCATTTTTCAGACTGAAATCTGAGCACAGGCCCAGCTGACTTTCAAGTCCAAGTTCTGGGGGCTCTGTGATGTGATCTGGGAGCACAGCCGGCTGTTGCAAGAGGTTGGTGGTCCGAGGGACAAACCAAGGGACGCCCGTCCTGGTCTTCGAGCCCAGGTTCTTTCCATCCCCCAGCGTGCTCCCTGAGGGCGGATGCAGCTTGCAGGCCAAACTGGGGCGCTCGGCCTTCCCGGAAGCAGAAGTCTCCCCCAGAGGACGGTCCCGAAGCCCACCGTCTCACCGTCCAGTGGCCGAGCAGCCCTCTGCACACTCGAGGGGCACACGTCTCCAGAATTCTCCTCCCCGTAAACCAGAACTCGATTCCCGGGAAACGGACTTGTGCTGAAACCCATGAGCCTTCAAACACAGTCTCACCGCAGGTGCCCAGGACCAACCACGCTGTCAGGTAAGCTCAGACCGGAGGGAGAGGACCAAGGCTTCCCACCTGGGGGACTAACATCTACGTAAGGACGGGTGTGGCTTTTAAGTCCTGAAAAGCCACCTACAAAGGTAGGTGACCGAAAACCGAACATTCTATTCTAGGCACCTTAACTCCCTAAGTCAGGGGTGTCAAACTCATGTTCACTGGGGGCCACATCAGCCTCCCGGTGGCCTTCAAAGGGCCGAATGAGCAATGTGCTAAAAGCATAAATCGTCCGTGGCTGAGTCAGAGATGCGACTCCTGGCCCTCTGACATTATCAAACCTTGAACTTGGTTTCTTAAACCATCACACTGACTAACCCACAGCCAAACCAGCCACGATCCAACAGAGACACTCGGTAAATTCCTAAAAAGAAGAAAACGGCCCAGAACACGAAGGGCCTATTCCAGGAACCCATCCTCAGACCAGACAAAGGACCAGTCCATCCCAGAGTTTACTAACACAGTTAAAGGTGACATTACATTCGGCCTGTGGCATTTTGGAACCCCCAACACCCTGGAGTGAGTGGCGAGGAAGAAGGTGTACCCATAGGTATCCTTCGTCGTAAGTCGCACTGTTACAAAAACAGGTCAGCCCCCCTCGGGAGAACACCCCACCCAAAGGGGCGGAACAGCGAGAGGGCCAAACTGCTCCTGACAGGAGACGCTCATGGGTGGCCCTCCCCCGCCACCGCTGCTGTAACCCACAGCCCGGCGACGGACTTTTCGGTCACTGATACGTTGGTGACATTTGGGCTATTACCCTCCTAGACCCGGAAAACTGGGGGTCCCACCCCTCAGAATCCTTATCCACGGGGTACTCAGGGGGAGTTTCATGGGACAAGCAGAGGGTGGGGATCCATGACTGGCAAAGGATGCCTCCTTCCCTGAGGAACCTGTAACACAGAGCACTGGGTGGAGCTCCAGGGGAAGGGCCCCTCCACCATGAACACACCGTCTAGTACCTGCACCCCCTTCTAACTCACTGCTCCCGCGTGTCCGCCTCCAGGGACTTCTCTTTCTCTGTTCACTGAGATCAACCTGCTAACGCATGCAACCAGTTTTGATTGTTAACACGCACTGTCCCTACAAACCATTCACGCTGCCCCGCAAAACACTTCTTCAAAGGCGTTTGGACCGACCCACTCGACAAACTACATTCCAAGCAGAGAGGGTGCTCAACGTCACGACCCTAAACAAAGAGACGCTGGAGCACCCTCCAGGCCCAGCCCCTCGCACGGCACACTCATGGGTGTCTTTCTGTCCGGCACTGCGCCGGGGCTGCCCAACCTCCACAGAGCCCACCCGAGACCGCCGTCCGGGTCTCCTGAGCAGCGCACACTGAAGTGTCCACTCACCCAAGCCAACTGCTGTCTACCCTCTGCAGGGGGCTGAAGAACTCCCTTTCACTTCAATGCCACGGTTATGCCCTCAAAACAAGACGGGTCGTGTCTAGAAATGTGCCACCCCGAGGGAGGAAGCACTGTATCCTTCCGCAATGTACTTCCAACCTATAGAATCTAGACAGATCCTACCGGCGGGGCCGTCACCGAGAGAGTCAACTCTGTAAACTACGGTTTAGGCCAAAGGAAGGGGGTGGGGCTTTTCCTCTGCTGGCCAGGGCGTCCCCTCCATCTCAGCCACGCTCAAGGCTACGAGACTCTTGTGACCTTTGACACCAGTGGAATCGGACGGCCCGGGAGCACCGTCAGGCTGGCACACGGTCACTGCAAGTCTCGATCTCACTAGTAACCCTTCACGCTGCCCGGGTGGGCACGCTCACTTTATTCTACGTGTTTGTTCGCTAAACGACGCAACTCTCTCACCGCGTGTGAACAGGTGTGTCCGATTCCCACCCCGTGAAACGTGCCACAGAAATCCCCCCGCCCCACCCCACCCCGCCCCACCCCCGCTCTTGCCTCCAAGGCCGCGGTCCCCGCCGCCCCGGGCGCCCCTCACCTGCTTCCCGTCCAGGGTGTACAGACGCTTGACCACCCCCGAGTCCAGCTTGATGGCGTCGGTGATGTCGGTGAGCACCTGCTCGAAGGAGTGGGCGGTCTTCTTGTTGAGCAGGATGCGCACGGCCTTCCGCGGCTTCACCCCGCTCCGGATGATGGTGACCAGCTTGGGCCGGATGAAGTCCTTGTTCTCCCGCACCTCCGAGGGGCTGCCTTTGGCCGTGGCCAGGGACGACACGGGCCGGGCCGCCGAGGTGGTCTTCACGTTCACCGACCAGTTGGGGTTCACGTTCTTGGTGTACTCCAGCTTCTTGAAGGGCTCGATGGAGCCGCACACGTAGCTCTCTCCTGCGGGGGAGGGGGAGGGGACAGATTTCAGTTTACTCAAGGGTCAGCTCACTCCTTATTTCCTAGACTTTTTGTTTTCTTTCCTACTTAGGGGCAGAGAGAAGGGGTGACCTCTGGAACCAGGAAGCGTGATGCGTCATTCGTGAAAAAGATTTTCAGCTTCCGATAGGGCTCTGTCAGCCACAGACTGATATCCCGGGAGGGAAAAAGAGATCACCCGTCCTCCCTTCCTTCGCCTTCCGACTGGCGAGAGCAGCGCCGTTACTCGGGACACCTCACAGAGGCACGGAACCGAGTCCTGTGGCACTCAGGAATATTTACACCGGCAGACGACTTCAACATCGGAGGTGCGTCTACCTGCCCCCCGAAATCATGTAAAAACTAAAACTGGGTCAGCAAGCCACTTCTTAAAATAGCTGGGTAACTTATAATTTTTAAAAGATTTTATTTATTTATTTTTAGAGAGGGAAGGGAGGGAGAAAGAGAGAGAGAAACATCCATGTGCGGTTGCTGGGGACTGTGGTCTGCAACCCAGGCATGTGCCCTGACTGGGAATCGAACCTGTGACACTTTGGTTCACAGCCCGCGCTCAATCCACTGAGCTACGCCAGCCAGGTGGTGATTTATAATTTTGATGGGCCTGTTTGCTCACATCTTGTAAAATCGAGCAGAATCCCAAAAGCAAGCGGAACAGCCACTCGGCCTCTTCTGCCCGCTACGCGGGGCGCAGCCCGGGGAGCCCCACACGCCGGGAGCCGCAGCCCCGGAAACGGACTCTGAAACACACACGGCTGTGTGGATGAGAACAGAGCTCCAGTGTGGGGCATGGGGACCGCGGCCGACAGCAAGGCGCCGTGTGAAGCAGGAAGTTCCTCCTGGGAGGGGGGACTGAAGTGGGCTCACCAAAAAGATCAAATACATCAGATGATGGATATGGCAACGAATTAAATAGGAGCCGTCCTTTCTTGATATAGAGAGGCATCAAATAGATGAAACTTTTATTATTAAAAATGACTCCTCCATAGAGAACCAGTCAATGAGAACACTTGGACAATTAGGCAGGTGTGGATCACACACACACACACACACACACAGTAGTGCATGTGCCAGGCGATGACACATGATAAGATGACTGATCTTATAGATACATATTTCATAAAGTTAGTCCAAGCACTCTGAAATGGACAGCTTTCTAATGGCTTTTTCCCTCCCTGTGTTAATAGGTCTCTGTGACTGGGCATCGTTAAAATCCGTGACAAAGCCTCGTGGCCGTGGGCAGAGTGAGCGAGCACGGACCCCACAGCCCACTCGCTGTTACCTGCGTCTCCGTCCTGCTTTAAAGTGGATACCGCAAGGCCCGAGACCACAGGGTGGGCCGAGACCACAGGGTTCACAGGCAGGGAAAAGCAGCCGGGCCAGGGCGTGCAGACTAGAGAGGCACAGGGCGCAGGCAGGCCGACATGCACTCTGGGAATGTTTTTATTTATTTTTATTTTTTTATTATTTTTTAAATAAGAGCCTAGATTTTTTTTTAGCGGAAAGTACTTTTTTTTAGATTTTATTTATTTATTCTTAGGGAGGGAGGGAGAGAGAGAGAGAGAGAGAGAGAGAGAGAGAGAGAAACATCCATGTGCGGTTGCTGGGGGCCGTGGCCTGCAACCCAGGCCTGTGCCCTGACTGGGGATCGAACCTGCGATGCTTTGGTTCTCAGCTCGCCCTCAGTCCACTGAGCTACGCCAGCCGGGTGGGAATGTTTCTAGAGCGCACTCGGTTGCGTGTTCGCACGTGGGCCTCGCTAGACGCAGCACAGGCAGTACAAGTGTGGCAGCCCCCCCTTCCAGCCGCCCAGAGGGTCGTGACGGGTCCCAACTACGCTGTTCTCGGGATTAACGCAGGGAGCGAGCCAGGCCCACAGGGCTGCCGGACGGAATGTTCCTGAAGGTTCTGTGGGGGGACCGTGTGCACGGGACGGAGGACAGAGAATGGGGAGCCTGGGCTCACAGCCTCTGCACCCCTGCGGCTGCCGGTGGGGCCCCCATCTTCTCGGGCTCGTTCATTCCTCTGTCCCTGAGGGCTACCTCCTTCCCCCCCGCCCCCGCACCGTGGCCACAGGCACCCCCCCCCCCCAGGTTTGGGGGCAGATCAGAGCAGACAGGGAAGGTCCGAGGGCTCTCAAACTCGACATCGCTACACAAGTGGGAACCGTGTGCGGCTGCAGTACGCCTGGAAGGAAAGTTATAAAATGAAATTTCTAGAAACCAGCCAGCCGGCGTGCAGGGGCGTCCAACCTTGTGGCGTCTCTGGGCCGCCCTGGAAGAAGAAGAGTCGTCTTGGGCCCCACGTTAAACACACTGCAACACGCAACCACAAAAAAATCTCCCTGTGTTTTAAGTAAATGCACGACATTGTGCTGGGCCGCACTCACAGCCGCCCTGGGCCGCGTGCGGCCCGCGGGCCTCGGGTGGGACAGCCTGCGAGGCATCCACGGTCTGTCGCTGCGCAGTGGCCAGCCGGCACCGCTCCGGCCCGTCTGGGTGAAGGAGGCCCCGGACCTCCCACGACAAGACGCGCAGCCCGTCTCAGTGGGCGAAGCCGGCCGTCGGAATCCCGTGCTGTCGGAGATGCCCTGCTGTGTGCTTGTCACACGCACTAATACTGAGCTGATAACTGACACAGAAGCGTGGCGGGGGGGGGGGGGTTACACCTCGACAAAGAAACTAACGTTAGAACAGAAAATTATTTGAAAAGGGAAGAACTTTTTTACGGAACTCAAATGGATCTGTTAGAAGAGAAAAGAAACACTTTTTTTTTACGTCTCCTTCAGTAAAGCACACTCAGAATCCCTAGAAGCACGACCACTCGGGGAAGAGGTGCCGGTTTGCTTCTGGGAACGACGGTGAGAAGAAACAGAAGAAACTCCACCGACACGTCGCTGGCCCCGTGGCTCGGAGGCGCGTCCGCCTGGCGTCTCGGACTTTCAAAGGCTGGAAGGGAATCCCGGAGCATCGCGTGCGACTCCGAGAAGGAAGGTCACCAAGCCACGGGGACAGTGACAGGGGACACGCAGAGGAAGCCGCCGGCCCCCCAACCCACACCACAGCCCACGCGGCGCCACCATTTGAAACCTGCTGCATCATCTGGGACCCAGGAGGGGTCAGGATGGGTGTCCTTCTGTCGATAGGCTTCTGTTTAATCGTGAAATTTATGTGCATCGAACCTGTCTGGCTCCACATTTCAGCTACTTTTATTTTAATAAAAATTCTGAACTTCTCCCCACCATAGGGAGACCCAGTGTCTGTTTTAACTCAAAGTATGATTTTGTAAAAATTTTTAAAAACTGCTTTTAAAAATGTAATACTAGGACTGATAATTCTCAGTGAACAAATCACAATTGTTCCGAACGGGAAGAACACGTGGTCTAGCTTTGGTCCAGGAGCTCTGGATGGCCAGCATGTCATCTCTTTCTCGCTGGGGTCGTGAGTCAGGAGGTGCGTTACATTCTCGGGCAGACAATCATCCCTGGATTGCACTCAAGGCCCAACGTGAAGTGCGTATGTTAAAGGTCACGGAAAAATAACGAAGTCAAACTTGTCGTTATTACAAAAACGTGCAACTGATAATTATGCAGCTTAAAACTGCATCCTCCTCTCCACACACAGGAAGCCACCCCAGAGCTTCCCGGTGTGATGTATGTCGCAGCAACAACAACATGAGAACTGACTTCTCTGGCCAAGGTGTACTGGAGCACAGGGGCCTGGGGTCCTGTGATTTATAAAAAGAAATATAAATCTGGTCTTCCTACCATTTCCGGCACAGAGCAGCTAAACCCTTGGAACCTGCTAAGTGACGAGAGAGGAAGGTGTCTCCATACCCGGAACACACCCCTCACCCACACCTGAGGGCAGGAGGACGGCAGAACCCACCCAGGTGGGTGGGACATTTCGGTCCCTCCCACCGACCGGGGCAGCGGAGAGGAGCAAGAGGCTGGGTTAACCACCAGCGGCCGACGATTTCATCCACCCCGCCCATGAAAGGAAGCCGCCACACAACCCCAAAGGGTGGAGCTTGGAAAGCACCTAGTGGTGAGCGCGTGGCCGCTCAGGGACATGCTTGGCGGGCACAGAAGCGCCAGGCCCTTCCCCCCAAAACCTTGCCCCGTGGGTCTCCTCCAGAGCATCTTTACGACAGACTGGCACTGGGCTAGGTCCAACCTCCCCCTGAGCTCTGTGAGCCCTTCTGGCCGATGGTTCACACCAAAGGCGGGGGTCACGGGAACCTCCTATCTACCGCCGATCCATTGGCACAGAGGGACCCTGGACTCACCCTTGGCCTCTGAGGCGGGGCTGGGACCGTCCTGTAGGACGGAGCCCTTCGCCCACGGCACCTGAGTCTCGGGAAGAAAGTATCGGAATTGAGTTGAATGGTAGGGCATCTGGCTGGTGCCACAAAGAACTGCTTGCATGTGGAGGAAGACCCCACAGACACTGGAACTTTGTAGCCCAAAGCTGCTTGGAAAGCCGTGGACTATTTACTGCAGGCGAAACTAAACAAGGACCCCCAAAATGGCAAAGATCATAGACAATGTAAAGGAAATAGTTAAAAAAAAACCTATTTACAGGCGGAGCTGGCAGTTACTACACACGGTGACTTACTGGCTGGTTATGCTGTGGCCGGTTTGTTCCAGTTTATTCAAACCCAAGTCTCCCTGTTAGGACTGACCCCGAACTTGAAATTCAATGCTCCGGGTGCCCGAGGCACCCAGTGAATGTCAGGAAACACCGAAACAGCACCTGCCTGGACCTCGGTGGCACCTACACATGCCGGAAAACTAACATTTGCTTTCGAGCAAAGCCAGAGGCAAAAAAATGACAGTTAACCACAACAAAGTACGGAAATAAAGCATGAAATCCTGTTTGGATCCAACCAATACCTCCTAAAACATCAGAATATAAAATCATAGTTTCTTCCCTGAAAGGTGTAGGCATTTTTCAGGACTTTGGAGAATGAACTAACCTCTTTGCAAGCATATTAGATCATTTTCAAGGTAAAGAGGAGTCCACATTTTTTGTTTTCAAAAAATCACATGCACATTTTTAAATTATTGTATTTGCTGTCATCCTTCAAAGTGAGCAAATAAAGTTTCCTAACACAGCTTATTATTTAAAAATCTGCAAAGGAAATTCACCTTGGCCGCAGACCCCCCCTGGGAAACTAGAGAGCTTCCCTCGGTCACTGCCAAAGACTTCCGGCAAGGGGGTCCCAGACCCCGGGCGGACCAGGCCTTGGGGCGTCACCCAGGAATGTGCGTCTCTGCAACATGCCACCCAGGTTTGCCGGGTTCCTCTCCTTGCTGGAGGGGTTTTGCAGCTAAGAGCCACGATCTGTGAACCTTGGCGGTGACATTGCACGACCTCAGGCTGACAATGACCTCATCTCCACCCCTCACATCCCTGCCCACTCTGGGATCCCTTTACTTCCCACACAGGGCACAGGCCAAAGTGTTTGCAGTGAGGGACGGGCATGGTTTTCCCCCTTTTCCAGAGTGGAAACCTCCTCATTGAAAACTCTGGCCGTTACAGTGCAGTGCTGTGAATTCCAGCAAGAGCGGGGAGAGCCCCGATGTTCGCCGGACCCTCGGAAGCTGAGCGGGGCTGGGTTATAGGAAAGATGTTGTTTACAGGACGAAACACCATGAAGGGCCTCCTGGATATCACCGTTTACGAGGTGGCCTCACAGACACACACAGAGTTTCCCGATCTGCCGGAAGGCACCCGGTTAGGAGCGGATTTCCATCCCGCCCTCAGAGGTGAGAAAGCAGACCCCAAAGTCACCCCTGGACCACTGTCCCGGGACGTCTCTCATACATAGTGGCACTCAAAACAAGCGGATGGAGAGTGAGACCCTACACGGTTGGTCAGGCCTGTCGGGCTCGCTGAGGCCTCCACGCGAAGCCACAGAAAAATAACATAAAAGGAAAAACGGGGAGGTCCAATTTTTTTAAGTTAAAAACTGGTATAACTGTAAAGTAAAGCCACTAAAATAAGGAGGGAAAACAGACTGAAGATTTACAACAAAGGGTTAATATAATGTGCACATATATTGTCATTTACTAAACTACGAGGTACGAAAATATACGACAAAGGATGAAAACACAGTAACATATAAAATGCCCCTGGAGACAGGATCAACTGCGAACAACCCTTTTGGGTGGCACCACGGCAAACTGCACCGGGAGACATACAAATGCTCATGCTCTCGGCTAAAAGTTTCTCCAGACAAATAGGAGAACAACAGTAACGAAACCGAACACGGGCCACGAAATATAAAAATGTAAAGCAGCCGACTAGGTCCTCAGTAGCAGGTACCAGGCCTACGGTAGCCACTCTGGGAGGCGAAAGGAACCCTAAGTCACAAGCTTGTCTTCAGGGGCCCGAGAAGGCAAGGCATGTTGCAGGAAGGGGTTTCACCAAAAGGCAGCGAGTGGCCGTCGCTAGCGACGCGGTCCAGGCAATCCCAATGCAGAGGAGAAACCCACTGCCCTCCCCCCACCCGTCAGTCAGCAAAGAAGCAGCGGGGCCCATGCCGGCCTGGGAAGCGCGGCGAGGGTCCGACATTCAGGGGCAGAGGAGAGAGAGGACAGCCAGGTCCGAGGGTCAGGCATCACACCCGGGACCTGAGGGGATCGCACTGGCCGCGGGGTGGAGGGACGGGGGACAGGAGTCAAGATTCCGTTTGGAAAGCGGTCCCAGCAGACCGGAGGAGATGGGGGACCTTACACGCTGCACGGAGGCCGGGCCGGAGGGGACACGACAAGGGGGAGTGCGTGGCAGACGGCATGGACCAGAGCTGGGACTGCCTGGATGCAGGCCCCAGGGAATGCTGGCCCACAACCCTGAGAAGGTGACCCCGGGGCTCCCGTCTGGGCCCACCTCCCGCACACCGCAGTCGGTCGGACGAGAAGGGGACGCGTCTGGACGAGCTGCTGCGGAAGGGAACTGACCTGGGGGGGTGGGGGGCACAGACTGAGGGTGACGTTCCTGGGAGCCACCCAGGTGAGGACGGGCAGCGAGCAGCTGGCAACACAGGCCCAGAGTGTGGGAGGGGCGGCAGCTACGGGGATCCGAGGAAAGGCTCCGTGGTTGGGGGGACCACGCCCAGCCGGACTCGGGGGTGAAAGCCAGGGTGACTCCCGTCCTCCAGGCGGGCCCAGAGACAGAGGAGCTGAGAGGGGAGCCGGGAACACCCAGGGGCCTGCAGCCGGGAAATGCCGAGGTGGCGAGTCTGCGGCTGGGGCACACTCGGATGTCAGCCCTCAACGCTCGGGGGACAGCCAGTGAAGGAAAGGATGCCCGGAGGTCACCGGCCTGGCTTCTACGAGCCGCACACAACCCCGCGCGGGGGCGTGAGCCGCCCTGCCTGCGTCCACTGGTCTCGCCACTCACCCTCCCTTCTCCTCTGCTTCCAGCGCCACTAACTGAGTATCTGCAACCACCAACCACGTCGGGCAGTGAGGACGCCAGCGGCTCAGTGACGTCCAGTGACCAGTGACCGTGACGTGAGATGAGTAAGGATGGGACCGCGTGATGGGGCCGATCCAGGGCTCAGCGTTCGCGGGGGGCTCAGGCAGCAAAGGCTGCAGACGCGGTGTGTCTTCTCACGGACGGGCTGTGGGGCCGGAGGCCGGCAAGACCGAGGCAGGGCCGGGGGCTGGGACGGGGGTGCTGGGAAGGCAGGCTGGCTACCTGAGTGCCTGCACGTAGCAGGAAGTGTTCTCACCCCCGCCACCACCCTGTGAGCTGAGTGTGAACACACCCGTGTCACAGGGCACCCCGAGGCACGCAGCCACAGGCAGCGCGCTCAAGGTCACGAGGCGGGCAAAGTGGGGTCAAGATTCGAGTGAGGGGGGGTCTGACTCCAGCGCCAGGACCTGACGAGGAGGCCGTGCACCCTGTGAGGTGGCCCACCCCACCCTCCTGGGGAGACGGCAAGGAGCTGGACCAAGCGCATCGGCAAGTCACAGGAGACAAGGCCAGGCCTGGGGGGAAGGGCAGAGCTGCATCGCTGTGAGAAGCACATTAAAGACTGAAGATGCAGCGCCCTGGCTGGTGTGGCTCAGTGGACTGAGCACCAGCCTGCAAGCCAAAGGGTCACTGGTTCGATTCCCAGTCAGGGCACATGCCTGGGCTGCAGGCCAGGTCCCCAGTCAGGGGCACACAAGAGGCAACCGCACATGGATGTTTCTCTCCCCTCTTACACACTGCACTGTCTAAAAATAAATATAAAGGGAGGGCGTCAGTGGAACACTTGACGAGAGCCGAGGAAAGCCTGTGGCTGAGCTACTTTAGATTGGCACGCTGCGGCCATCGTGGGGGGTGGGGGAAGGGCACCGCGGGCCGCCCTGTCCTGGTGACACTTCTGATAAGCCCCAATTAATTCCAAATACAAATTAAAAATGAGACAGGCAGCCTGGGGGAAAATAATTGAATCTCTGCCTCACATATTGTGCTAATATGACTTCCAGGAGAATATTTTCTCAATGAAAACCTAAAAACTCAGGGAAGGAAAATGAGGGAAAGAGCTTTACAACCTCCGAGTATAGGGGGCCCAGGAGGCACGAAGAACCAAGCCGTGAACGAGACGAGCGATACATTTGAGCACACGAAATTCTGTGAATCCGCCCGGCACAAACACACAACAACCCGAGTCACAAGACGGAGGCCCCTGCTGCACGCCGCTCCCACACGCCCGGCGGAGTGTAAAGGGCGTGAAAACCGGGGAAATGGAGGCGAGGCTCAAGGTCGATCACTGCCAGGAACAGGCCTGCAGGTCGGCTTCCCTCACTGAGGGTCCTGGGTTTCCAACGTGTCGGTCCACTCGGAAAGCAGACACTGGGAGTGGCACGCACAGTGTGCTCTCGAGTGTGTGGTCTCATGCCTAGACACATGATCGATCACGCACACATGCATGTCTAGACATGTGATTGATCGCACACAGATATATGCCTAGACATGTGATTGGTCGCACACACATGCCTAAAACATGAGTGATCGCGCATACACATGCCTGCCTAGACACGTGATCAATCGTGCACACATGCATGCCTAGACATGTGGTTGATCATGCATATGCGCTCATACATGCTTTCTTCAGGCCAGCACCAGCTCTCCCAACACGCTGAGTCACATTTAGGCATCACAGTCCATGAGTAATTATAATAAAACAGTACAAGCGACCACAGGACCGTTAAAACACAGAACCTCACGAATGTCTCTGTAACTCTGAATTTTTACTCTGAGATAAGTGAGAAAGGACACACTTAAGAAAACTACAAGTTAAACACACTTGTCACTGCACCTTGTACTCGGATTTAAAACGCCAACGCCATCGCATCGGAAGGGGAACGAGGAGCCAGTAACGTGCGCTGACGTCCCCCCAGAATCAGCATGAAAAGCGGGAGATGTGAACCTAACAATGGGCGAGCAGCGGTGGTCTGCATTTCAACAGACGAAGCGAAACGCAGCTGACGAGGAAGGAGGCAGACCTCCGTGAACTCCCAGCTCCTTCGCGCGGAGTGCAGCCGCGTGCTGGCTGTCGGCGTCACGCAGGAGGGAAAAGTAAGCCAGGACGCGAGCATGCACACTCTACTGCGGCTACCGCTCGCTCCATCGGAAAAAAACACGTGTTTTTTTCCCCCAAAAGTAATTTTTAACATCAGAATATTTAGCCTGCAGTTGCTTCACATCGACTGGAAAGAAAAGTAGCTGGAGGCCAATGAAAATATTAAAAGAGTTTCTGGGAGCAGAATTCTTGGAATTCAGTCAAGGTTAAAAACGTTTGTTTTCAAGTAGGAGCTAATGCAATAAAGTTCTTTTCAGCCCTGGTGGCTGGTGAGGCTCAGGGGATTGAGTGCCGCCTGCGAACCAGAGGGTCACTGGTTCGATTCCCAGTCAGGGCGCTTGCCTGGATTGCGGGCCAGGTCCCCAGTAGGGGGCGCAGGAGAGGCACCACACACTAATGCTCCTCTCCCTCTCTCTCTCCATCTCCCTCCCTTCCCTTCTCTCTACAAATAAATAAAATCTTTAAAAAAATAAAATAAAAATAAAATAAAATAAAATTCCGTCTAAAAGCCACCAAGGCCACCTCCTTCAGCACCCTACGAGAGGCAGCCGCGAGCTCACACTTCAGCACCAGCCTCCTGGGCTGAAGCCCTGACCCTCCCCCTCCTTGGGTGCGACCTGGAGCCGATCGCTCAGCCACCCTGCGCCTCGCGTCCTTCGTCTCAGTGTCAGGGCGATAACAGGCGCCCCAGAACCTCGGGGAGAATCAAGTGTGCCCTCCCATGCGAGACACACGCCCACAAGGGGCTCTCACCGCGAGCTCAGCAGGCCCACGTCTCGGAGTGGGCGTCCTTTGTGTTGAAACCCGAGGAAGGAGATCGTGGGAAGCGCGCCGTGAGTATCTGGTTGGGTCTGAATACAATGCTGTCATTTCCCGTCTCTCACGCCCTCTGCTTGATGAATGGGATCCAGGGAGCCTCTCTGGGTCGGACGGAAGTGCCCCTCCCTCCGCAGATGCTGCACATGGAGCTCCAGGACAGAGAGAGGAGCCGGCCCGGCGCTCTGAGCGTGTGCTGGGGACCTCGGCATCTTTTCCTGATGCAATACCATCAGCCCCCCCAAGGGACAGCCTGGGGACTCGCCACGCACCTGGCTTGGCACTGGGTCTTTTACCCAGATCTTTGGGAATGACCCACCACTGTCATCTCGGCCCTTGTGTTCCCCCGGGTCATAGAAAGGACTGGGCACACAGCTGATGTGGACAGATCTCCTGGGCACTCTTCCCCTTTAATTTACTGGAAGTCCCAACATCTGAACAGAAGGAAAAAGGCCAAGTCCACAGGCATCTTGGCAGGGTGACGAGTCATCAGAAAGGGATGTGCATTCCCACCAAGTACACACGCCCGAGCCAGGCTCCCCCCACCCCACGCTCCCTGGTCCAGCCACACGGAGCCTGCCCCGGCTCGCCGGCCAAGGACAAAGGGAAGGAGAAGGGGTGGAAGACGGGGAAGCCTTCGGCCTTGACCACAGACAAACTCTGCCTTCCAAGGAGGACAGGAGGGAAGACACACCTGCCCGTGTGCGGTCAGGGCGAAGCAACCCAAACCCACCAGACCAGGGTGGGGCCAAGGTGCTGGAGGGCAGGCTTCCAGTTACCTGCCCAGGAGAGAGGGGACGTTGCATGCCAGGGGCTCCTCCAGGGCCCAGCAGGAGAGCAGGGCCCGGGCAAGTGCATCTGGGGCAAAGACGAACCCAGGGGCAAATCCAGCCGCCCCAACGTCCAGACTTCCCTGGGGCTCCGTATTCCTCCATCGGGACCTTGAGACCTCGATCTCGGGAAAACCCAGTCTCCAGAGAGGATCAGCGCTCTCTCTCTCTCTCTCGTTTTACCCCTGAGGGTGAAGTTCATCCCCATCATTTCTTTCCAAGTCACTTCCCTCTGCTTACGGACTGTCTCAGGCGATCAGCAGCTGTGTGCCCTGCTCCCCAGGGTGCTGCCGGGGCGAGAACAGCCCGGAGCAGGAAGGACATGCAGCTCGCACAAGACACGCAGCCTCTCGGGGACCCACACAGTCCCACTTCCCCGTGGAGCCTCTAAACCAGATGGTGACCGTGACCGTGACCCCGCATCGGGCTTAAAACATGAACTGAACAGACTGAGTCCCTTAAATCCTCAGGTACCACAGAGAGGTAACAATCCTGTGAAACTTCAAGGAAGCATCCTACTGAGAAGTACTGCCGGAAAACCCCGTTTGGGGTCCTGCATCACCGCCGACCACCTTGCAACCACAGACCCATGGCTCCAATTTTCGGGACCTCAGCTCCCCACCCTGCTCCCCACCCCACTGCACCCCCCCCCATGAGAAAACGAATGGGTTCGATACCCATCTAAAGTTCCTTTCAACCCTAAGGTTTCAGGATCCATTCCGTATTTTCAGTTCAAGTGCTTTCAAGACATGGGGAGAGCAACAGTTCGATTTTCACCTAGAACGAGTATGAGAACCACGTGGTTAAAGATATGACAACGGACTTTTAACAAGCACGGAGCACGGGGGTGAGAAAGGAAACAGGGTCCTCGCAGTTCGTTATTGTGAGCTAGCTGACCCCACACCACGAGGTGTGGGGGGGGGCGGTTTACAATGCGGTGGGTAACTGTGGCCACCTGCGCTGCCAACCTGTGGGGCAGAGAGGAACAGCCACCGGGGGCGAGGACGGCCGCCCCTTCCAGAGCGGGGTGGCACTGGCCAGGGGGCTGCGGAAACCCGGGTCCCCGACCGCGCCCCGGCCCCTGGGGGTGCGCGCGCCCCCCACCCACCCCGCGCTCACCTTCCACCAGCTGGTCCAAGCTGGAAATCTTCTTCAGCCCGTCGATGGAGTAGATGGTCCTCACGCCCTGGGGCAGGTTCACGTTGTCCGACAGAGTCCGGGTCAGGTCCGCCAGCAGCGCCTCGAAGGAGCGGAAGCGGTCCGGGGAGATGGCGTACACGATGCCCTTGAAGTAGCGGTCCCCGTTGCGGTAGAAGCGCACCTTCTTGGCCTTCTTCTCGGAGCTGAGCGTCTGCAGCGTGCGCGTCCGGTAGAAGCTGCAGTGCGCGCTGTGCGTGGGGCTGGGCAGCCCGTTGGCGCGCGAGCCGCGGCTGTAGCGCTGCGCCTTGTCCCGCTCGTCGAAGTGCTCCAGCTCCATGTCTCTGCCCAGGGACATGGCGCGCGCGCTCGGGTCCGACCTAGGGGGCGGGGCGACAAGAGCAGGCGCTCGCTGAGGCTATTTTGGGAGCGTGACTGGAGAGGCTCCGCCTGGGAGCAGCTGGTGGGAGCGGCGCTGTAGCTGGAGATACATTTAAGAGGAGCTCTCAGGTGGGGGGCGCGGAGGAAGCCAACAAAGAGGGAGGCGGGCCCGCGGAAACAGCTAATTCATCACCGCGCGTTGGATCAGAAACAGCTCCTCCGGACCGACCCCCTGACAACGCCTGGGGCTCCGAGCAGCTGTGACTTCCAACAGTCACAGGGAACCTATTTACCCACGAAGACACCAAGTCACAGGAAGGAACACACAATCCAAGTGACACAGCGGAGAAACGCCTGAACCCAGAACAGGACCCCAAAGCTCCGGGCGGCCGGCAGGGAGGGCAGCGGGCGAACCCTGGCGGCCGGCGGAGGGGAAGCTTCCACGTCACCCCCCGGGGGGCTACAGGGGTGGGCGGGCCAGGAAATGAAGGCGCGGGCCGCGTTTCATCATCGGTTGCCACCGTCCCTCAGCGTCTGTGCTCCCCACGGCCAGATGGAACCCATCTGCAAGTCCCACCCGCTCCGGGGAGAGGTTCCAACGCGCGCGCACGTTCAGCAGACATTGTTTGAAACAGCGAGTGCACCGCAACTCATCGACCTCCATTCAGTGCCCCGGAGAGACTGGGCTGAAGGAGGAGGAAGAGGAGGGGGAGGAAGAGGAAGACGAGGGGAGAGAGGGGGAGAAGAACTACAGAAACAGTAACAAGAAAGGATGAAAGGGCCCCGGCCTGCCCTGCACTGCGCTGCCTGTCTTGGTCGTGGAGGAACTGGAGCTCGGAGATGGGGATGCAGACCCGACCCCCCCCCCACCGGCTGTGTGACCTGGAGCGACCCGCCTGGTCCACGTCCTTCCCGAACCACGCGGGGCAGCCACCACTCAGAGTGGCTACGACTTCATGCCCAAAAGCACGTGTCCTCCCGAAATGAACCAAGTGGAAAGAGCTAATGTCTTATTGAGTGTCTGTGACGCGCCCCACACTATCGCTCTGCCGCCCGCTGTTGGGTGACAGGCTCCATGTTCCCCCCCCCCCCCAATCTCACGAGGAGGTAGGGAGTGCTGTGACTGAGGGTGAGAGCGGGGTAGACCCGGGGTCCCAGAGTCCTGACTGAGGGGGGTGGGATTTGAGCCCAGGATTCCTCTGCCTCACTCTGAAGTTGGCACACCCTCTGCCCCCCTCCATGAGCTGCGGCCCAGAGGGTCTAGACCCCCTGGGATCAGACCCTCCCGGCAGGTCAAGTAGGGACTCGGTGAGGCCCTCACTCCTAACTCGCTGTCCCCATGGGCAGCCACTGACCTGCGGCGGGGTCTGCAGGAGGCAGTGGTCAGCTGGCGTCCGATGTCTCCTTCACCTGCTCGGGCTGCTGCTGACCCCAGCCGGGATGGGGTGGGGGTGGGGATCGGGGTTGGGTGGGGCAGGGGCGGGGGCAGCCTGTGTGATTTAAACCGGGAGTGATTAGGCCCTGGGCAGGTGGCTCCGTGGGTTGGAGCATCTCCCGAAAGCGGAAAGGTTGTGGGTTCGGTCCCAGCCAAGGCACATACCTAAGCTGCCGGTTTGATTCCTGGTTGGGGCGTGGATGGAAGATGCCCAATGGGTGTTTCAATGTCTCGCTCTCCGCCCACCCCAGCCCTTCCTCTCTCTCAGAAGCAACTTTTAAAAAAATATCTTTGGGTGAGGATTTTAAAAAATTAAATCTGAAGTGACTATTAGTTCAGTCTATTTTTTTTCCTTCTAAGTAAGAAAACTACCTCATGCCTCTTAATCTGCATTTTCCGGGGAAAGTTATAGCGTATATAGTTAGGTATCAACTGGTTGCACTGATTTCGAAGTTAGATAATTTCGAACCAATTATCAGTTGATATCCTGCCCTTCAGAAAGCTATTAATTGAGTAGCAGAACCAATATTTTGCCCACGATATCACAACCCCTCCTCCGTTTTAGAATTTGTTATTAAAAGGAGCCCTTTGTCTTCCAGAGGGGGCTGGGGAGACGAGACCGCCAGTTCTCACACCGACTCACTAAACTCCTCGAACTTGTGAATCGGAAAGGCCAGACTGGCTTCTGAGGATGGTGTTTTCTCTCTAAAGCCAGGGACCAGTCTCCCGGCCCTCGGGTTTCCTCCCCACATCTGTCCACACCCAACGGACCCGGGCAGGACCCTCCCCGAGGAGGGCGCGGTGGCCCCACCAGAGCGCAAAGCTAGTCGGAAGGAGCTCTTGCCGAGTGTCGGTTTGCAGAGTCCGAAACACTGGGCGGCCATTGGAATTCCTCCGCGGGAACCGGCTTTCAGAACCGAGAATTCCACAGCAAGTGGAGAAAAAGGTCGATGAAGAGAGAAAAGCTGATTTTGTTTTATTTGCCCATTTCCTTAAACGGGACCGCATGGTCAGCCGGGCAGGGACCAGACCAGCCGCGTCTCCCAGTTCCCTCCGCCGCGCCTGCCCAAAAGTCGGCGCCAGTGCTGGCAACAAAGAGAAACCACACTCCAAGTGAAATCACCGCCACGGCTGCGGCCACCGCTAAGTGAATGTCACCAACCGCATGACACATCCGGTGATTACGGGAGGCATCGCACTAGGCGGTTTCCCGGGCCTTGGCTCAGGCACACACTGGACCCAAGCAAGCTCACCGGGCCTCTGCCAGCCGCCGCTTCCGCGCGGTGCTGCAGCCCACGCACCCAGCCACACGCGCACAGACCACTGCGGGGCTGAGGGCCAGGGCCACATGTGCGGTGGCAGCAAGAAAGTAACCAACCACGCAGCCTGAGCCACAGAGATCACAGACACCCCGGGTGGGGAATGGGGGGCGGGGGGCGAGGGGGAGCGACTCTCATCCCAGTGGTTCCTAGAAGCAGGGCCAGGCCAAGAAATCAGCGCCCTCCATTGTTCCCTGGGGACTGCTCGCCATTCCATTCGGAGGAGCCGGCCGGCCTCCTTCTCCGGATGAGCTCCCGCCTTGCCTCCCTCCACCCCACACACCGAGGCCCAAGCACCCGGGCCTCCCAGTCAATGCCGGACCGCAAGGCCCCGGGGCACGGCTCTGCGGCGGATCACAATGCAGGTGGACGGGCAGCCAGACTGAGAGGCGCACGCCGCGGCGGTGCGCGCGCCCCACCGGACGCGGACCTCGCGGGAGGCGTGTGAGTCCTTCCCACTGTTTCCGCACAGCACCTCTCTCAAAAATCCCTCCTGACCCGCGGCCATGTGACATTCCATCCTTAAAACGCTGTCCTATTTTCTGTCCCTGCCCAAGGCGATTCATTTGGGAACACTCATAAAACGTATTCAGGGAACAGCCTGCAGCGTGGACGCAGCACGCGTGTGCGCCCTAACCTGGACACACAGCCACTCGCAGGTGCGGAGAGAGCGAGCCGGTTGGAAAGAAAGGTAAAGTAGGGGGTTTATTTCGGGGTGCCTTTCACCCGCTCCGACTCCTTCCATCATCTCCCGGCCACATCCAGCCGCGCTGCCTAGCAAGGCCGGCCTGCAGACGCAGCCTCTTTTGTGGGCAGAGCAAGGCTGGGCGTGCGCTCCCGCCAGGGGGAAAATGCCGGCGCCTGTCCGCGTGCTCTCAGCACCGCAGGTACCAACTGCCACAGCAGCAGCCTGGCCGTCCCCGCAGGAACTTGAGGCGCCGCAAAGGCACTTGCGGCGCCCACACTGCAGCCGTCCGCCGCGCACAGACCGCCCCATCCTCCAGCGCACGCCTCCCTCGCGGGAGAGCACACAATAAGAGGCCTGGCCCGGCCACTCCTGGGCGCAGACTTGGTCCTCCTTCCGCGGCGAGTTCTGACAATGACCAGCCCCGCGCCCAGCCCCTCCGCCCCGGCTCTCCTTCTCCACGAACAACGGGGCGAAACGCTGGGGCGCAGGCGTGGGTGGGTGGCGCTCGCCCGACTCCCCATTTTAAGCCCGGTGGCACCAGACAAAAGAGGCAGGTGCCAGCAGCCCCGGGGCCGCCCGCGCACACCGCCCGCGGCCGGGGCCGGGCCGGCCAGGCCGGCAGCGCCTTTCGAGGAATGGCGGGCGGGGGGGCGGCGGCGGGCCGAGCGGGGCGTCCGCCCTGCCCTCAGCGCCCCGCGTTCCCCGGCGCCCCGCGGCCGGCCTCCCCGAAGCTCCCCTCCCCAGTGACGGCAAACCACGCACCGGTCCGCCGAGAGAAGCCGCCGGGGCTCTTTGTGGCCGCCTCCTGGTGCTGTCCTCGCCGGGCTGGGCGCGGCCGGGGCGGCGGGAGCCGGGGCTGGGCTGCCTGGGCTGCGGGAGCGGGAGCGCGGGCGTCTGGGCTTCGGCCGCTAGTGCAGGGGCGCGCCCTGGCCCGTCCTCATTGACACGCGGCGCTCCGCACAGCCTCGCTGCAGCCTCGCTCCGCGCAGGGCGGCGGCGGCGGGCGCGCTCCCTTCTCTTGTAGCGCTCCCGCCCGCACGCCCGCCCCGCTCCCTCCTTCTCCGCCTCCGCGTGCGCGCCCCGCGCCCCCGCCCCGCTCGGCAGGGCGCACCCACCGCGGCTGCGCCTGGCCCGCCTCCCGCCCCACCCCCCCTACTCGCTCCGGACGCGGCGACCTCCGTGCCTGTGGCCTGAACAAACCCCCTACGCCTCCCGGTCCCCAGGAGCGGTTGGTGGTCTGGACACACGGGCAGAGCCGAGGGTGGGCCTGGGCCCAGCGGAAAGGAACGTGGCCCGGCTGGGTCTGAGCCAGACCCTGTGCACGGCAGAGAGGCGCGGTGGCTCGGCGGAGAGACCCTCTCCTTCGGGGGCAGCTAGGTGAACACGGTCCCTCACACACACACCCTGACGGGACCCCCTGGCCTGAGGACACCTTTCCCAGGACCCTGGAGGCCAGGAGGGCGTCGGGCTCGGGGTAGTATAGTATCCTGCCAGCGCCCCTCCCGACAGCGCCCACCTGCGCACCCTAGTGTCACCCTTGGCGCCCCCTCCTTGGGAAGGGGCGGGTCTGCGCATAGACCCCACCCATCGTCTCCACTGAAGCCCAAGACTTGAGTCACCCTTGAAACTCGCCTGACCTCTGCTTGGAGCCGAGTATGTCACAATGGGCTCTTGCTAACTACAGTGCCGGGTTTCACTGTGGGCCCCCTCGTGGCCGCCTGCCCTGCCCTGCCGGTCCGCGCTGGAAAGCCCCGGGCTCCCCCCCCCGCCCCGGAGGCAGGAATGTGGGAGCCCGGGCTGCTCACAGCTGCCGCCGGGCTTGGCCCTCCCGTCCCGGCAGCAGCGGGCAGCGGGAGCAGGTGCGGACTTCTGGGAACCTTCCTGCTGCGGGAGGGGCAGCCTGAGGGTGGCTGCCCTGACCTCCTGGCTGCCGGCCACGAGTTAGCCCCAATGTGCTGTTTCCCCACGCGGACGCACAGACGTTATTTTTCTCCTGCTGAGCTCGCCCCCTTCGATGGAAAATCAGAATTCTGTGTGTCTCGTAATCCTTGAGCCCAGGGGTGCATGTGACTACTTATCATTATTGAGAACTATTCTGAAATAATTTCCAAGTGTGACGGAAACGCTCAATAATTGTCATTTGTGGTCAGCACAGCTCATGCAGGCTCTGGATGCAACAAGTGCTGGGATGTGGCTTTTTTTTTTTTTTTTTTTTTTTTGAACTGTGGGGTAGGTAGCCCAGGGAGGAGAGTACAATGAACGCACCACGTTAACTACACGCAAGTGCCCAGCGGATCCCTTGGAGTCCTGCGGAATGAAGGCGGGCGGGGCGGGGGCGGGGGCGGGGCCCGGGGGCCAGGGCGGAGAAGAGGTGGGGCCGAGCGCACTGTCTCAATAAGAGAAATCGGAACTGTTTCTCTCTCCAGCGGCAAACGCTCACCGATTTCTCCCGAATGCTAAACCGGGAAATAGATTCCGTCTTCTCATCTAACCCCTGCGGATCGCCTGCCAGGGCCCTTTCTCATGCGCTGTCAGTGACTCCACGGCATCTCACCTCTCTCCCAGCTTTCCCACCTGGGACCGGCAGCTGACACGTGTGCAAGGAAGCACCTTTGAGTTGGACCCGCTCAGCTGCTCCCACTGGGAACAGTGGGGTGTCGTTACCCATTCAGGACGCCTCACTGTTGCGTAACGGATAATTAAGTAGATGAGCACACTAAATAGGAGCCCGCCCCGCCCCCGCCCCGGGCCACCGCACTGTGGTCCTGTCATGGAGGCAAGGACAGCAGGAGGGCGCTACCTGGCGCCATGTGGCCTGACAGAAGTCCCCACGGAAGTGCTCAAGTCACCTCCAGGGTCGCCTCTGGCCGGTCGAACTCATTTGATAATACCTCCCACTCGAGATGAAGTTCACTGGGAAGCTCTAGCTCAGGTACTTTTCAAACCCTGGTGCTACTTCCTCTCCATCGCCAGGAGAGCCATCGGGGAAGCGACCGGAATGAACATGCACCCCTTGCCCATGGAAACCCCAAGGTAACAAAGACCCCATTCGAACTGCAAGGCCGAGGCTCTTGAAGCCGGGGACCTCGGCTGCTGTCCCCAGCGGCCACAGCTCTGCGTCCTGCAAGGTGACCGCTGGCTGGGCCACAGTTCCATCAGTGGCTCCTGCTAGCTTGCTTTTGGCTGCATGGGCGGGGGGGAGGACACATTGTATGTTTTCTTATTTCGTTCCCACCAGGACCAGTCCAAGTACGCACGCCCGTCCACACCTGCCAGGCAGGACGTGGGCACAGGAAGTCCACCTCATTGGCCTGTAGTCACGTTACATGAAGAGCCCAACTCCTTTCTTTAGACGTCCCATTGTTTTAGAACTCAAGCCAGGTTTTCCATTCCGCGGCCTCGCACTCACAAGCAACACGAAGTCCCAGGGCAACGTCTCGTCTCTCTAGGAGAATACAGCCTTCCGATCGGTGGGTTTGTTGTCGCCGACCCGACAGGGGAGAAGCCGGCAGCTGTGAGCACGGCCTCCTGGAGGAAGGGGCCCGTCTGAGTGTCCACTCGGAGCCGACGTTTCCGGGAGAGTGCTTGGCCGTCAGGCCCTGTCACAAAGTGGACAGACACCTGAATCTTTTTGTGCTTTACTCCTCCTGTGAAAGTAAACCAGGCACAAACCGGAGAGGAGAAACAAAATCGGAGATTCTATTGCCAGTGTCGGCGGCACGCGGTCCTCACCACCTCCGTCTCTCAGACCCGGCCCCGGCCGGGCAAGGGCGGCGTGACTGGGGGTCCCGGGGACTCGGTGGTCCCGGACACAGCGCTTCTCCTCCAGGAGGCTAGCGTCGTCGAAGCAGCGTCTCCAGCAGGCAGGCCCACCGCTAACTCATCCACTCAGTTAACACCTCCGTGCCTGTCACCTGGGTGGCTCCTTCTGGTCCCCCCTCTGTTCCACTTGCTCACCTGTACGGGGGGACCTGAGCCCAGTGCCTGGCGTTGTCCTGACCACCTTCCTATCGTGTCCTGCTCTTCGCTCCACCCATCTAACCTGCTGCGCGAGACCCCTCCGGGCACATCACCACCTCCCCCGGGCGCGATCCCTCCGGCTTCCCTCGGTCTGATTGCCGCCACGTCAACACCTCGTCTTGGCCGTGGACCGCAGCTTCTGACAGTGGCAGGGGCACCACCAGCTCCCCAGGCTCACCGCCCAGGCTCCTCTCCAGCGTGACCGCTGATGGCAAAGGAGCTTCTCAGTGCACTCGGGCGACCAGAGGTCAGCATGTTCTCGGCAGCCGGTAAACATCCAGAGATCCGCTGATGACTGAGGCTCCCCTTTGCACATCTGGGGCTGCAGCCTTGACTTGGACGCCATCTTGAGGTCACGAGTGCCGGATCGACCGTAGGGTTCATTCATTCACTCATTCATTCATTCACCCCCTGAGCCAGCAGGGTCTGAGCGCCTCCCACTCCCTGGACGCCGTGCTGGGTCGGAGGACCAGCACCGTGAGCTGGGGTTACCAGGGTCACAAGTACTGACACACGCCAGGTGCACACGTACATGAGCCGTTACTCAATGTCGGTATCACAAAGGGCGGTGGCGGAAAAGAGCCAAGCTCCCTCCCTCCAGGAAGTGACATTTAAGGGACAGGAAGCCTGCCAGCAGGGCCCCGGGGCGGGAGAGTCTGACCCTGCGCAGAGGATGCCGCCCTGTGGAGACTGAGCCGGAGCCACCGGTCCAAGGGGCAGGAGGCGGCTGAGCGCCCTTGCAGACAGGTGCGGCCCCCGGGGCGGGTCCCCGCACACCAGGGGTCTGGGCCACCTGACGGAAAGAATGTGGATGTTGTCCTTAAGGGGATGACAAACCACAGATGGGTGTTTCGCAGAGAACGGGCCACACCAGATTTGCACATTAAATAAATACCTCCTCCGGCTTTTCCGGCTGCTCTTGGAGCGTCCTGACGGACAGGGACGTGGGGACAGTTTCGCTGTGGAGGGGCTGCCCAGGGGGGTGGCAGGGGGTACAGCCGGGGGGAGAGGGACGCTGAGGGGTTCCCGTCTGCTGCGGTTCCTTTGCTTCATGTCATGGACCGAGACCACGCAACAGTTATCAGCTGTTGCGCACAAGATAATATGACCTCGGTGACGTAAGGCGGATCGACAGAATTATAACAAGAAAACGGAAAAATTTAAACCGAGCTCCAAGTGTTGACGTCATACAGTCAATGCTCCCTTTTACTACAATGTAATAAAAAAAAGAAATGGCTGACTAACGGAAAATTAATTTAAAAAACCCATAGATTTAGAAATTTTCAAATACGCTTTCACTAACCCGTGGCCAGAAGAAGACACAATCATGGATTTTAGAAAATATGTTAGAACACCAACCAATGCCCTAGGCATCGAATTTCAGAAGTTAGAAAGAAAATGACAAAAAGACAACTCAGGTTGTTTAAAGAGGTAAGTAGGAGAACTTCCGGTAGGAAAAATTCAAAGCCGGCTCTCAGATTTCCACCTCTGTGCACACAGACCTATTGAATATAGTAACCCCCCCTGCTGAGCGCGGTCAGGCCGCACCCCTCGGGTTTCTGCCTGCAGGAGGGGGTGGGCTCTTCCGGCCTCCAGCAGAGTTGCTGGCCCCTAGCTCCGCCTCTGCCAGGGTGTCCAACCTTTTGGCGTCTCCAGGCCACGCTGGAAGAAGAAGAGTTGTCTTGGGCCACCCGTTAAATACACAGACACTAATGAAAGCAAAACAAAGTTTCATCGTGTTTTAAGTAAGTTCACGATGTTGTGTTGGGCCGCCTTCATAGCCATCCTGGGCCGCACAGGGCCCACGGGCTGCAGGTCAGACGCCCCAGACACAGGCGAGAGGCCGAAGCTGGGGCGTTCGGAGCTTCAGCCGGGCTCCCCTGCCGGCCGGGACAGGGCCGAGAGCCACACTGTGGACCGGCTCTGGGGCCACGCGGCCAAGAGCTCTGTCTGCCCGTTCAAAGCTGAGGGGGGTCCCCGACACCACCCAGCAAGAAAACGGGACCTCACGCAACCACCAGCCAGTGAGAGCTTGGAAGGGGGTCCCCCATGTCAGTGAGAATCAGGGCGCCAGCCGGCATCTCGCTGTCAGCCTGGAGGGTCGCCCCACCCACCACCCCGCTGCCCAGGCCCGGACTTGGGTAAGGAAGGGGTGCTGCTGGAGCTTCTGGGCCTGCCGCCAGATGTCACGCAGCAATGGGGCGGTGACAGAGCTGACTGAAGGGCACAGGTCACAGAGACACAGGACGGGGAGTCCTCAAAGACGGGTCCTTAAAAACACAGGTAGTACAGACCGACCGTGGCGATGTCAGGGGAGGGTGAAACAAAGAAGGAGAAAATGAGTGCAGTTCTAGAAATTAAAAAGTGAAGCCCTGGCTGGCGTGGCTCAGTGGATTGAGCTCGGGCTGCGAACCAAAGCGTCGCAGGTTCGATTCCCAGTCAGGGTACATGCCTGGGTTGCAGGCCATGACCCCCAGCAACTGCACATTGATGTTTCTCTCTCTCTCTCTATCTCCCTCCCTTTCCTCTCTAAAAAATAAAATAAAATAAAATCTTTTTTAAAAAAGTGGACGTAACTGCCGAGTCTAGCATTGTTTAAAAGATCATGAAAGGACATTATACATAACTTCATACCGACACGCATTAGAGCTTAGACAAAATAAATTCCTAGGAAATGTCATTCACCAAACCTGACTCTGGAACTAACAGAAATTGCACCGGGATTAAAATCTTCCCACAAGAAAAATAACAGGCCCGCAAAAACAGGTAAGTTCTACCAAATATTCAAGGAACAAGTAACTTATCCCTGAGTAAAAAAAGGTTTTCAATTCATTTTAAGGGACTAGCAAAACCATGATGTCAAAACCTAACAGCAGTTTTTAAAAAGGCAATTATACTCTCACTCACCTGTAAAAATAGATGCAAAAATTACCAAAACAAATTCAGCAACACAAAACATGAAGTGCATCCTGAGCCAGGAGGTTTCATGCACAGAATGCAAGATTGGTTTAATGAGGAAAAAATCAATGACCATTATTCATCACTAAAATAGCTTAAGGGAGAAAAATCATATAAAAATCTCAAAAAGTATAGAAAAGTATTTAAAGAACTCCATATTAATTCATAATTAAAAATATTTTGGCAACAGAAGGGAAGTTCTAATTAAAAAGTCTCAACATTCTACAGTAATCATCGTACCAAATGAAGAAATATTAAAAACACTCTTTAAAATCAGGGAGTTGACAAAGTTGGGGATATTACATTATTATTCAAACACGACGAGGTAAGATGGAGACATGACAACTGTGAGGACTAGAAAGGAAGAAGCAATACCGTCAGCATTCTCAGATCACGTGACCGTCTGAATAGGAAACTCACATAAACCTGCTGACAGATTATTAGAATTAATAAAATAACGTAGCAAAGCTAATATAGAATGAATGTACAAAAAGCAGTTACATTTCTACACACCAGCAAAATAGCTAGTGAATGCAATTAGCATAACATTATTTAAAATAATATTAAAAATATAAAGCACCCAGGAATGAACTTTAGAAAAGAGGTAGAGGAACTACATAAAAATTATAAAATTACGTTGAAAGACATAGAAGACAAACAAGTGGACAGGTGTACCACACTCGTGCATTAGGCGAATTCAGTAGTACGAAGGTGATTTCTCCCCAGGCTAATCTATTGATTTAATGTGGTTCCTGTAAACGCGCCAGCCCTCTTTTCATCCTCGTTTTCACGTTGTGACACGTGACAAACCAACACAAAACTTCTGTGGGAAAGCGAACGGGGAAGGATACATGGCCCAGAGATGAAGGGGTGGGGGGCAGGGCTGGGGGACTTGCCTCGGCAGGAAACTTGCACCATTGGAGACACTGTGGGGCCGATGTGGCCACGCAGCGAGAGAAACGTGGAACGGAGTCAAGAGCAGAACCCCTCGGACGTGGAAAGTTGTCCTGTGGCCCAGTGCGCCCTGTGGGCCAGAGGGGGCAAGGGAGACTTTTCGGTAAAGACGTTTTAGATCTTCGGTTCCCCTGGGGGGGGGGAACCTAAATGAAACCAAGCCCCCGAGGACCACAGGCTCAAGCAGTCTCTCCAGATTCGTTCAAGGCCTTCACGTCCACAGAAAAACAACAAGCACATTTGTAGAGAAATGTGTTGTTGACGGCAGGACATGAGAATATTTCCTGCCGGAAAAAAGACAAAAAGTGCCGAGAAAAATAATAACATACGACGTTGAGGATTTTTGTTCACGAACAAATGGTACGCAGCGAAAAGAAAGCGAATTGTGCCCACTGGGAGTTCAGCCACCGGCCCGGGCCCGTGCCCCACCAGGCAACCAATCGGTGCTCTCCCATCGGGCACCGATGTTTCTCCCTCTAAGAGCAACGAGAACACGTCCTCGGGTGAGGATAAAAAAACAACAGAGCTACCGCATGACCCGGCAAACCCGCGTCTGGGTGCCCACGCGAGGACCTGAAGCCGCCACGTGGAAGAGGCGCCGGCACTGCCGTGTCCGCGGCAGCGGCGGCATCTGCGAGGGCCGAGGCGCGGGGAAAACCTACGCAGCTGTCCCCAGAGGAGTGGATGCAGCGTGGACAACCACAGACTGTTACTCCCTTCTGTTAAAGACAGGGAGCCCTGCGCTTTCCAACAACATGGGCAACGCCGGAGGGGGTCGCACGAGTGAAAGCAGCCATGCGGAAGAGGTGAGTGCCGCCTGGTGTCGCCTGCAGAACCTGAAAAAACTAGAAGGCCAAGTTCACAGAAACAGAGTGGAGAGTAGAGGCCCTCCCTCAGGGGCAGGCAGGGAGGGGGACGTGGGGAAGGGTTAGGAAAAGGGCGCAGACCTTCAGTTCTGGGATGAGTGACACCCCAGGACCCCATGTCTAACACGGTGACCATAGTGATCGCGGTGCATTTTGTACCTGAACTTGGCGGACAGCGCCCGTGGCCTCACACGCAAGTGCACACGGATCCCCACGTGAGGGGGGATGGCCGCGTGAGCACCAGGTGGGAATCCTTTCTCCGTGCACACGCGCGTAACTCATCGCGTCGCACACTTTAAGAATATTTCACGTTTATTTGTCAATCATACCTCCATACAGCAAAACAAACCCACAAAAGAGCAGTAGACAGTTCACCGGGATTGCCACCTGGCGATCGGATCGCCGTTCATTCTCGCTCGCACGAAGGAGAGGACGCTGTCGCCGCAGGAAACCGCAGGCGGCGGGGGCACCACCTCGCGGAGACGGCCGGCGGGCCTGGGTCTGGCGGCCGCGCCCGGGAAGCAGCTCGGATGGAAGCAGCGGGTGGACACGCTGGGTTTCTCGGCCGCGGAGGCCGCGCGCGCCTGGCGCAGGTGTTTGTGCGTCCGCGGGGACCGGCGCCGCCGACTGCCTGGGGCTGCTGGACTTCTTTCTGTCTGTGCTTCTGTCTGTGCCCCCCTCCCTCCGGAAAATGCAAGGGACCCGGACAGTGACCCTCCAGCCAGGGGCAGAGGCAGAAACGGCCGGTCCTGGGAGCAGCCGCGGCTCACGGAGCTGTGACACGCCTGCTCCCCACCCCCCGCGGGGGAAGGGGTTGGACATGCTCCTTGAATGTCTGGACACCGCTAGTTTCCAGACGCAGAGGCAGACTTGAAGGGGATGTCCAGGCAGCAGCCCCCAAGGGGCACGTAAACCTGGGTCACCCACCCGCCACGTGTGACAACAGGAGCCGACTGCTAATCGCTGGCCCCCTGGGAGTGAAAGCAGAGAGGGGGGTGGGGGCTGGGCGCCCCGCTGTCAGGCCAAGGGCAGGGGTGGTGCCAGGGTCTCCCCAGGGCAGGAGGGAGCAGGCTGGCGGGGGTGAGGGTGGCGGCAGTGACCATGTGGCACTTCCCCGGGCTCCCCAAGTGGAAACCTCCCCCCGGGTGCCCTCCGGTCGCCCCAGCAGGGCCCCTGCAGAGTGGGGCCGTCGGACCCCAGACCCCGTGGCAGCTGCCCACGCCCCGGAGGTCAGTGTGGACCCGACAGGGGGTGCATACTTCCTGGCGAATTCACACCGGGCCAGCCGCTCAAAACTGGCACCACGGGAGTGAGTTCAGTGACGACAAAACACCCCAAGACTTAGAAATGAGTCGCTTTCGGGGTTTAAACAGGCACCATGAGCGGGGAGTGTCCTGACTCCGCGCAGCATCACACCGGCCCGTGTGTCGCAGCAGCGGGGGAGGGGAGCCCCCCCAGCACCTCAGACTCCCATTCTTAGGTCTGTCTGCTGGCTCCTCCCTCACCCCCCGGTGCGTCCCCAGGTCTCGCCCTGTAAGTGGGGGCGGCCTCCGGAAGGGAGAGCCGACGCGATACAATCTCTCAGTGCCCGTGTGAGAAACACGTTACGAGAACCACCCACAAGAAGAAATGGACTTCAGTTCCCAAGTTCCCCACATCTCCACTCTCCAGAACCAGAGGAGTGTGTCATGGAAAAGCAGCGCTGTGCTGAGGATCATGGACAAAAAAAAAAATTGGGCTTTAATCTCCAAGACCTAAGCTTTCTCTTTTAGGTCCTAAAAAGAGAAAAAAAAAAAAACCTTTCAGAACGTGGGCCGAGCTCGCCCCCTGCTCACAGGCAGGACCGGCTGCCCCGGGCAGCGGACCCTCGGAGCGGCCACCTGGCCGGGCCCATGAGGCAAGCCAGCTTCCAGGAGGAGACGCCCACACAGGGGGAGCTGCGGATGCTCTCTGGGGACACGCAGGTGGCCCCTGGGGTGGAGCAGAGGGCGGGAGCAGGAGACCCGTCGGAGACGATGAGGATGAAGGTCGCAGAGGTCACTCAGTCCCGCAGGAAAGCCCTTGGCTCTCACCGAGCGAAGTGAGAGGCCCTGGCAGGAGGGCAAAGGGGTGACACCTGGTGCAAATCCCTGACCGGCCACCCTGGCCCCTGCGTGAGGGGGACCAGGTTGTGGAGGGGCAAGGGTGCAGGCAGGGGGTGAAGGTGGGTGGGGGGGGCAAGTCCAGAGGCGGCTGCTGCCGTGGCCCCCGCAGGGAGTCCGTGGGGCTGCAGCCGGGATGTGCACTGCGGGGCTGGGGCCACGGGCTCAGGTGCTAGTCGCATTGTAACAGCATTTCCCACTCATCGGGTGCGGGTGGGGGTGGGAGGACAGGGTCCCCGGCTCAGGGACGAATGCATTCATTGTCATTCACTAAGAGGGAGGCAGAGGAATGAGGGGGAAAGGTGATCCTGGTGTTCCCAGGGCCCTCCTCGGGGTCTGTGACGCGGCCCCCAGCCCCGGGGCCCCCGTCTCCCGTTGGCGCTCCTGCCCCAGCTCCCGGTTACTCTGCCTCCTCTTCCTCACGTCCCCATCACGCAGGAAACATTGGCCCACGTTGGCTTCAGAAGCTGGAAACACAGAGATGTTGGGGTTCTCCTTTTGCGCCGGCCACCAGCCGTGGAGACTCGGGGTCTCGCCTGGGCCGTGAGCGATGGGTCCCCGTGTTCCGTGCAGGTGCCGCCCGCTAGGGAGACGGCGGGAGGCCTGGGAGCAGAGGCGGCTGCCCACCCAGCAGGACTCGCGGGCACCTGCGACGTGGGGCTTCTCTGTCCCGTTGGTCTCGGACGGGGACGGCAGTGACGTCGTCCCTGGCAGCGGGTAAAACCCAGGGAACGGCTACCGCGTGCTCCTTCTCCCCTTTAACTTCGCCATAACGCCCCACGTCCCCGGGGCAGCAGTCAAGGCAGGGAGGGGTGTGGTCGCCGGTCCACGGTCACCCACGAATAAAGAGGGCAGACTTCCGTTCACGTGCGTCTGGGAACTCGCCGTGAACGCCTTGCTCTCTTAAGAGAGTTCTCCTCTCTCCGCAGGTGTTGACGACCCAGCACAGCGCCCTCGACTGGAACCTCCACGGCGCCTCCGACCCTCTCAGAACTGGGGGCTCCCCCCTGCTCACTAGCATTTATCACTTGTCTTTTTTTTTTCAGATTTTATTTGTTTATTTTTTGGGAGAGGGGAAGGGAGGGAGAGAGACATGATGCATGTGAGAGAGAGAGACATTGATCGGTTGCCTCTTGTACCCACCCCAACCGGGGACCTGGCCTGCAACCCAGGCATGTGCCCTGACCGGGAATCGAACCAGCGACCTTTCAGATTGCAGGTTGACGCCCAACCTGCTGAGCCACACACATTGGTCAGGCCATCGCCTGCCTTTCTGATCATGAACATTGTAACAGGTGTGAGGAGGCGTCCCACTGCAGCTGTGATCTGCTTTCCCTGATGATTCGTGACCTTGAGCCCCTTGCGTGTCACCGTTGGCCATGTGCATGACTCCTCTGGGGAAATGTCAGTTCATGCTCTCTGCCTATGTTTTAACTGGGTTATTTGGGGTTTTTGCTGCTGAGCTGTATTAATTCCGAGTGTATTTTGGATACCAGTCCCTCATCAGAAACGTGCAAGGATGTTCTCATATGCTGCCTTTGTTTTACTGATGTTTCCTTCGCCTTGTAAAAGCTTTTTAATTTGGTGTCATCCCTCCTGTTTGTTTTTGCTTCTGTTGCCTTAGCTTCAGGCATCACATCCAAAAAGATCGATACCAAGGCTGCAGTCAAGGGCCTGAGTGCCTGCCTTTCCTTCTAGGGTTGCTACGGCGTCAGGCCTCAGGTCGAGCCTTGAATGCGTTTCCAGCTGATTTCTGCGTGTGGCGCACAGTAGGGTTTTAGATCCGCCAAGTCCCAGCCTCACTTCCCGCCCAGAGTGCTCCGAGAACTAACCCGGAACCAAGTATTCGCATCTGAGTAGAAATGAGTTAAACCTTCCGTTTCAGAAGCTGAGAACTTTCAGGACCAAGGAAAATTAGGTGGAAACCCCAGCCGTGTGCAAACCTTGGTCCCAACCGAGTCGTTTGAAGACGGTTGTTCCCAAGGGGAAGAAGATCTCCCGTGACGTGCTGAGAATAACAAGGGGAAAGGTAAAGGGTCATGCAACACCTCACACCTGGACAGCACGCGGCCCACCGCGTGTCCAGCCAGCCCACAAACCCAGCCCTGCTGGGCAGCCAGGGCTGACGAGCCGCACCACCCCCCCCCCCGCCCCCTGGAGCTGGCCTGGCTCTGCTTCCCTGGCCTCAGGTCTCTTCTCGTGTTTGACGACGTCTTAGCTTTAAGACCCCAAGATTCAAAATGTTGAAGTGCCTCTTGATTCTCAGCCGTAAATTTTCCTATGTTAATTTTTTAAACCGCGGTTGTTTCCAACGGCTATGTTTGCCCCGAAGTTGTTACTTTCTGGGTCTGAGCCGTGATAACGGGCCCCACGACCGCGGGCCCAACACCAGGGTCGACTCCCTGTGGCTGTGTTCAGCCCCACCGAGGGGCCCCCCTGCGATGCCTTTTCTTTCTGGAGCCAGAGGATCTCCTAGTGCAACCGACCGGGTGGTCGAGACGGCTCTCCAACCAGAGTCCCTGCCTTCACGGCCAGCCCCACCCTCGGCCCCGTCTTGTCTCCGGGCAGCAGCAACATGCGCCCTTGGGTGTGAAAGTCACATCCAGTCGCTCCTCCGCTAAAGCTTCCCAAAGGCTTTATTCTGCACCTGTCTCCGCGGCTCCTCCCCGCTCTCCTGCCCATGCTGTGGTGGAGGTCAGAACCTGCGACACATGGAGGAGGGGAAAGAATTGTTTTCCTGTTTCATCAATGATTAATATGAACATCTTTTCATGTTTCTTCTTTATGGAATGCTGCTCACAACCTTTGCGCATTTTTTTTCTTGGGTTGTCTGCTCCTTACGGATGGAAAGAGCTCCTCCTGTACCCGGAAGCAAGCCAGCCAACAGCTGGTCCCATGCACCGAAAATACGGGGTGCGTGTGTGTGTGTGTGTGTGTGAGTGTGTGTGTCATGGGCATTCTCTAAAAGCAGTCATAACTTCAAGTTTATAAAAATATCCTTTGGTTTTCTTGGATGATTTTTTCAAATTCCTCAATCTTTCATATATCAGGAACTAATTTTGTTGGAATTCCAGGTAGCAATGCACCTTTACTGCTTCTATTTTTTTCTTTCTTCCAGATAGTCCCATCACTGTTTCTAGAACAATCTGTCTGAAGTGCTGACCCTGTCCTCCCCGGGTTTAAAAGCGCTTGCTATTCAGCTGGAGAGGACGGCCCTTCTGGGCCCCGTGGCGGTCCGGCAGTCCCGGCACGCCCTGCCCTCTCCTCGCTCTGCGTGCCGGGTGCGTGCGCCGGAGTTCCGACCTCAGTGTCTGGGCCTACGTTGCTCTGGGTCTCTCGCCGTGTTTCCGTCTTTACTACATTCGTTTCCCCCGTACGGCCATCGACTGAAAATAAATGGGTTATCAGCAAGTAATCAATCAGAGTCCCCTTCCTGCATGTGTCACAAGAACAGAATGCATTGCCCTGTAGGTGCTCCGTGACCTCTGTGTCGGCGGGGGCGGGGGTGTCCTTCCCTGAGGGTCTCGCTCCTCCTCTCCCACTCTCCTGTTCTCGCTCCACATGTGTGTTCTGTTCAAGAGTGATCCTCCTTAGTGATGGGACTGAAGCTACTCGGCGAGCCGGCCGTGAGAAAGCATTCCACTCCCAGCGTTCAGACAGACACACGCCTTCGGCGTTTCCTGGACTGTTCTTATCTGTGCGATTCGGACTTCCTGGCGATGCTGGGGACGGGGACCGCCAGCGTGGCTTCTGTCCGGGTCCCTGCCCGGTCACACTTCCCTTTTCCACAAACAAGAAAGGACACTTGCCAGGTGAACATGTGTTAAGATAGTCTTAAAATAGAACACAATGCCGGCTATTGAAAAGAGTGAGCGCATGCACAGATGAGTTCAGTGGGGGAGACCGTGAGTGCAGAACAATAGAGTGTGATTTCGAGTTTTGTGATGAATCTCTGTGTGGAGCTGTTTCTATATTTGCATTCGATATGTTTTCACAGGCACAAAAGAAAAATCTAGAAGGAAGCACACCACTTTGGTCACCTCCAAAGAGTGGGATTTCAAGGGAAGTTTTTTTTTTTTTTTTACTCTATTTTATGTCCTTTGGTTTTGTTTAAATGTCATAAAACCATATTGCTTTTATAACACAAATTAAAGTGCCTTTTAATCGCTACAGGTGGCACCAAAGATTAACGCTGCCCGTGGGACGTGTCTGTGGGTCTGCGTCGGGAGGCAGGACTGTGGAGGTTGTGGGGGAAACACGTGGGGACTGCGTGCTCTCGGCCGAGCTGGCCCCCCATCCCCCTGCAGGCGGCCCACGTGGGGAGCAACACCCTCACGGAGCCCCTTCCCCAGGGAAGGCGCCTCCTTGGGTGCCACGCTGCTGGCGCTGTCTCTCGCGCCCAGAGCGAACTGGCCAGGGAGGCAGGGGCTCCGCAGACCAGAGACCGGGGCTCTGGGCCCTGGGCGGCGCACACAGCTCCTTCCCTCGCTGCTGCTGCTGCAAGAGGAGGCTTCTGCCCGGCTCTGCGGGCAGCCTGGTGGGGTGGGGTGGGGTGGAGGAGAGGACGAGGGCGTCAGGTGGACAGTCACAGGGGAAGGGAGGCAGCCCGTGTGGACCCACACACACCTCACCGTTGGGAGGGTCCGAGCATCCCAGCGGCAACTGGGGGCCAGGCCGCCCTCCCCGGTCAGGGCGCAGCACGGCCGGGAGGAGCGAGCAGCATCGGACAACACCCAGCAAGCGCCAGGATTCTCTCCCGGGGGGTGTCCTCGCAGCAGGGAGGCCTTGGGAAGGAAAGGCAGGGGGGACAATAGCAGCTGCTCTTTTCGGGGGGTCGGCTGCACCCCAGGAACTTTCCAACCACGACCTCGGTCTTCAGGACCCGAGTGCGTGAAGGAAGAGCGTGACCCCCATTGTCCAGAAGAGGAGACAGGCGGGAGGAGACTGATCATTCACCCAGCGACTCGCTGCTCATGAGGCGGCACCGAGCCCCCGGCATGCCATCCTCACTTCTGAGCTCCGGCTGTCTCCCGGCACCGCGCTGTGCCTGCGGGTGGCTGCGGCACCCCAGTAAGGGGCCCCTCTGGGGAGGAGGGCACCCCTTACACAGCGAGTGGGGAAGGACAGACGGCTCGGGGCCCAGCCGGGGCCGGACCGGAAGTTTCTCAGGGCAGCGTCCCAGCCCACCGAGCGTACAGTCTGACCCCTCGAAGTCCTGGAGTGAGAACGAAGACCACGCGAGTCTGGTGAGTGAAGTTCAAGTGTGTCCAACAAACCGAGTGAGGTCGTTGTGTGTGTGTGTGTGTGTGTGTGTGTGTGCGCGTGCCCTCCCGCTCTCTGCTTTCAGAGGGACCACTCTCCCGGGCGTGAAAACAGTCTCCAGCCCTGGCTGGCGTAGCTCGGTGGATTGAGCGCGGGCTGAGAACCAAAGCATCGCAGTTTCGATTCCCACTCAGGGCACATGCCTGGGTTGCAGGCCACGGCCCCCAGCAACCACACATCGATGTTTCTCTATCTCCCTCCCTTCCCTCTCTAAAAATAAATAAATAAAATCTTAAAAAAAAAAACAACCGTCTCCAGCCGAGTGCAGGGGAGGGGCCTCTGTCTTGCACAGAGTGTCGTGTTCCCTGCTGCTGGGGTGAAACTGGCCCTCCGAGAGGATTAACGCAGGTGGTGGTGGTGGGCTTCCTGCTTCCTCGTTCCGCCCCCCAGGGAGCCGGCCGGAGGCCAGGACAAGCTGAGCTCGGGACAGCAACTGCCAAGAGGCTCAGGGTCCAGTTTCAAAGTTTCGTTGGACATGTTGGTGCCAAGAGTTCAGAGAAATGCTGTATTTTCCCAACGCTCCTTATTTTGCCAAAGCGACATTCTGCTTTCAGCCAGACCTGGAGAGCATTTTTACAAAACGCGGAAGGCTCAACAAGAAGGAGAAAGGCCTCCCCTCCCCGAAGCCATTTCTGTGGTGTCCAGACGGGCAGGAGGGACGGAAGGAGGCCCTGCCTGCCCCACGCCTCCTGCTGACCCCCTGGGTCCGCTCCCACCTTTGAATGTCCCCCAGCTCCCACCTGGGCACGGGACGCCCCTACTTTAATGGTCCTTCTAACTCACCCAGGCAGTTCCTGGGCATCTCAGCGGCCTCGGCCCAGCACTGCGGCCTGCTGACCCGGCGCCCGCCTCCCGACGGCTGCCCTCCCCCTGCCACCCCTCCCCCGTGTGCACGTGACCAGAACCTTATTAACCCGACCGGGGCTGCCCCGGCTCCACAGCAGTGCCGCCCTGTGGGCCGCACCCAGGCCCCTCCCGGAGCCGTGAGAGCTGTGTCTCCAGCAGGTGGGGTCCAGAGGCGCACGGTTCCCACGCAGCCCCACGTGCCTGGGACGCGCTGGCAGGCCGGGGAGCCGATGACCAAGGTTTTTGTTCGTGTGCATCCTGTGTGTGTCCCTCACGGGTGTCTGCACCCGCTTACATGCACGGGGAGTTCTCGAGCGGGGTGACCGGAGACTGGAGACACACGTGGCAGTTAAAGTGCTGGCTCCCCGGCCCCAGCCCGGCCACGTCTGCCCCTGACCCTGCGGGAACGGACCCGGGAGTCTGCACGTTAGCGCGTTGGTGCCTGTCCCCCACACCCCAGGTGACTCCCCCACACAGGAGCCACGCCAGAGCACCTGCAGGGGGCAGGCTGGCTGGCTGGGTGGGGGGGACCGAGGGGAGCGGCCCCCGCCCCCATGCAAAAGGCGGGGCCCCAGTTCTCTGTCGGCTGCCATGCTGCCGTAGTAGCAACAGATCCAGCGTGGCCCGAGTTCTGAAACTTTCTTGAGCTAGAAATTCAGAGATATTCCGTTTCTCACTCCTCCAAACACCGCCCGTCAGCGAACACGGCTGCCACGGGCAAGCTGTGCCCTCTCTCTGCCCGAGCCTCCGGCTGCGTGTCCCCGTGTGTGGTGCTGGGGCCTGGCCACGCGACCGCTGGTGAGGCACAGGGCGGCCGCAGGGCCAGAAGGCCTCGCGGGTCACCATCGCACGACCATGACTGACCCGTGTTCAGCGACCGCCGTGTGCCGGGCCCCGTCCCAGGGCCTCGCACACCCGAGTCCCGAGATCTTCACACCGAGCCGGGGAGGCCGGTGCTGCTGCTGCTGTGTTTCAGAGACGAGGCTGGCTCCTCACGTCCCCCGAGGCCTCGCGTGACTTCCCAGAGCGGCGTGGGCGGTGCTCCGAGGTACCCTGGTACCGTCTCATCTTCTCCCCTTTCTCAGCACTCAGAAGACTCTCGTACAAGCCCTCCGTCCCGCCGGCCGCTCCGGGAGACGCTCGCCCCTCGACAGGGGGAGGCAAAAAGACCCTGCCTTACTTACCCACAGCTGCGCCCCCGCACGCCGGCTAGCGTTTATCTGACCGGCTCACACTGATGAGCGACCGTGTGGTCTAGGGGTGGTCTCCATCGACAAGCAACATGCCAGGCACACGCACGACCGACTCTGGCCACCCCCGCCCTGCGGTGCGGGGCGAGAAGCGGGCGCACACGGACTGATCCACGTAATGAAAACGTCAGCGTTCCCTCCCCCCTCCCCTCGGACGTCCAGGTGCCTGACCCGCCTGCCGCCCTCCTCCCCCGCCCTCGTGCCCGAGCCTCACCCTCCCTCCCCTCGGCTCCCCGATCACCCCGGCGTCCGCCCGCCCAAGGGTCTGTGTGTCCATCTACCCTGCCAGCAGGGAGTTCTGACACCGACACCGAGGACCCAGAAATGGGCGAGGTGACGTCCCTCTCCTCCACGAAATGTCTAATGGTTTTCCCGGGCCACGGGAAGGGCTGGGTGTCTGCTTCTGCCCTGCCCCCCCCGTCTGTTCCGGCGGGGACAGGGGCTGCCACAGGGCCACCCGCGTGACACCTGCCGGCCGTTCTGCTTCCCGGGCAAACCCTGCACACCTCCTCCGTGACAACAGCGCTGCCACCTTCCCGCAACCCGTCCGCTGGGTTTCCCACGGGAGAACCCTGCTCTTCGCCTGAGGGCACAGGCCCAGCTGCCCTCGTCCCCTAGGCTGCAAGTTGAACTTCCGCGGAACAGCGGGGGCTGCTCGACGTGGGGCCGCGGTGTCAGAAGTGAATCCGGACTCTGCGTGGCATTCGGGGTCACGGGAACCGGCTTGGAGGGAGAACACGAAGCGTTCGCAGGGGAGCCGGTAGCCCGCCCTTCGTGTCGGGGGGAGAGAGGGGGCCGAGGGCTGCGCCCCCAGACCGTCTGCTCAGCCGCGGGCTGTCTCTCGGGGTCCCCGTGGGGGCCGAGGGGAACGGTGGTGAGGCAGACGTCCCGGCAGCAATCAGACGAGCTGTGAGTGCAGGGCGTCACCCTGCACCCGAAACCCCCCGGAGGGCTCCCTGACAGTGTGGGAGTGACCACCCCCGCAGGCCAGCGGAGTGCGAAGGGTCAGCACCACATGTAACGACAAGCGCAGAATCCTAGCTGGAAACTTCTCGTGGCTTTACAGAGTTTGCCAGGCAGCTACAGGTGCCCCCGTCCCGGCGTCCTCCAAGGGGAGCTACACAATTGCGTATGAAAATTTTAGGCCCCTAAAGCAAATTTTAAACTTCTCCAAAGCCCTGGTAGAGTTCAAACTCCCCGCCCCCAGGACTACTGAAAGAGGGAATACACATTCATGAAACAAAAGCAGGTTACCATTTGGGGGGAGGGACGAAACTGAGGATTTAATCCTAAAACACACTGTGCATAAGAACATTTCAAGGAACCATAAAACAAAAATTTTTCTCCCCTTATTTTCAGGCAGCCTTTCCTCCTACCTTTAGAGAGGAGATGAAAAACAGAAAAATAAAACCTCCTAGTCTGTGCCAAAAGATTCTAAGGAAACTTGAGCTGTCAGCTATCATTTCACTCTGCGGGGCAGGAAGTGCGAAAGCAAACACAGCGATGCACCATCGGCCCCGGGTGGCAGGCCAGCACCCGCCTCACACTGCCGTGACCCCTCTGACTGGCGACGGGCAGGGGCGGCCCTCTCAAGTGCCAAATCTGGGGGGAAAGCACCTGGAAACAAGTGACTGGCTGGGGTGTGGGGAGGGGGGAGGGTATGGAGACAGGTGTACTTGAACAACAATAAAAACAAATTCACATAAAAAGAAAGAAGTGACAGTAAGTCACAGGGAAACTGCACGTGATCACGTTGCCACGTGCGTCCTCGGCGCCGCGGGAGAACACGGGCAGCGCCCCGGGCAGGCCGCTCCCTCCAGGCAGGTGGGTCTGCTTCGTGGCGGGGTCGCAGTTTTTGATGGAGAAGCATCGCGGCGCCTAGGCCACGTGTCCTCGCAGCTCTCGGGGCGGCGGAGCCCCGATGGTGGAGGCAGGAAGCCCGTCCCTCTCTCCGCGGAGGCCCCCAGCGAGGTCATGGTCATGCAACCTCCTGCGGGACCAGGTGTCGGGATGCTGCCTTCACGGTCGTCCTGCGCCGCCGCACTGCGACCACTAGGGGCTCCAGAGAGCGAACTTCAGCCGCGCGCTACTGGTGCGCCCAAAAGGATCGCTGCCAGGGGGGGGAAAGCCACGTTAATCGTTAATCGGACGCCGGCCTGTCCCGCTCACAACGCCAACAGCACGTTCCCTGTGTCCTCAAGCGCCGTGACCAGGCCTGTGAAACCCTGTGAGATGTTCAGGTGAGTTACACCCGCAGGTTTTAAAATACACATGATTCACTGTTAGTTAGCGCTCGTCCTGTTTCTCTGACAGCAAGGACTCCGGGCTGACCGCCGGTCAGCGGCAGAGCAGCGGCGCTGCGGCCCCTCCTCTGTTCATTTGCCCGGGCCTGCCGTGGCTCTGCTCACGGGCACAAGCCACGGGGTTGCATGTGTCGACCCGTGTGTCGCATGTTAAAGCGTCTTCGTAATTCTCTAGAATAGTTTTCTCACGGGCGATTTGGCAAGGTCGCTATTTT